>NW_027397066.1:39535703-39675589 GCF_003265705.2 Callorhinus ursinus | reverse complement strand
TACATTTTTTTAAATAATGTGGTGATTATTGACATATTACTGTGTGGTACTTAGCCATCACCACGGTCTAATTGTAGGACGTTTTCATTTCTCCTAGAGGAAACCTGTGCCCATTTGCAGCCACTTCTGTCTAATGCAACACCTAGTTCCGTGCAGTCAAGAAATTTTTTCGTGTCACCTTCAGGAATGGCTTTGCCGCCTGGTGTGTTGGTATTAAGCAGATTTGTGAGTTTCAGAGCAATTCTTCTAAAGTGTTCTTGTTGGCCTAATTCAGTCTAAAGGCAGTGAATCGCATGCCCCCACCCTGCTGCCAGCCCACCTTTGGACAGCAGGGGTGAAGTAGAGCTGCTTGCAGGGAGAGTAGCCTCCTTCAGACCTTTTTCTTTTTTTAGTATAGGTAGCATTTTTTAAAAACATAAACTTTATTTTGTAGAGCAGTTTGAGGTTCAGAACAAAACTGAGCAGAAGGTACAGGGAGATCCCCTGTCGCCCGCGCCCCCACACACCACGGCTTCCCCCACATCGACATCCCCCCAGCAGTGGCACATTTGTGATAGTGGATGAGCCCACACTGACACGTCTTCGTCACCCAAAGTCCACAGTTTACATCGGGGTCCACGCTTGGTGCTGTCTGTTTATCCACCATTATCGTATCAAAACCAGTATTTCCATTGCCCTAAAAGTCCTCTGCGCTCCATCTGTATCATTCTTCCCTCCCTCCTCAACCCCTGGCAACCACCGATTTTTTTTTCAGCTTTAGTGAAGTATAATTGACAAATAAAATTGTAATATATTTGAAAAAATAAATAAAATGTAGCACTTCCTCTAATTCCAAATGTAAGCAAAACAAAATGAAAACAAAATCCAGTACTTTATATTAGCAGTTTCTGTGACTTTCTTACAATGTGGAAAACTGTTATTTTCATATCATATGAAAGTTGTTTCAGTTTTGTTAGGAGAGAATTTACATTCATCACTACTTCAAAGACATGAAGCTTCTAGAACTGCCACTAGATCTTTTCATTTAACTCAATAAAAAAGACATATTACTGGGGTGCCTGGGTGGCTCAGTGGGTTAAGCGTCTGCCTTTGGCTCAGGTCATGATCCCAGGGTCCTGGGATCGAGTCCCACGTCGGGCTCCCTGCTCGGCAGGAAGCCTGCTTCTCCCTCTCCCTCTGCTGTTCCGCCTGCTTGTGCTCTCTCTCTCTGTCAAATAAATAAATAAAGTCTTTTTTAAAAAAAGAAATATTACTAAGGCACACATGTATTTTCAAAATGTTTTGATAGCTTGTCTAATACAATGGGTTACCTTACTAGCTTCATTTATTTTTATTTTTTGCACTTAAAGACCTTATTCCGAGGAGTATAAAGGCTACACCAGACTTCCAAAGTGATCTCTAGCATAAAAAATTAAGAACCCCTGTTTTGAACAGAGTTTCTGAATCTGGATCACACACCACTGACAAGCTGCTTATCGTTGCTTTAACAGAAGCCTCATGAGGATTTAGTTTGGCCAGTGCTGTGGGCTGATTCCCCAAAGTGCACATCCATCCAGGCACTTTCCAATCTCAGAGCCATCTCTGTCCCCCTCCCCAGACATTGCCAGGGCTGGTCCTCAGTTCTGGTTTGCATGACCTCTTTTTCACCCGCCTTCTACTCCTATGATGAGCATGATGGGGGTGTGATGAGTGGAGTCTCAACCGCTCCCATATTTTTCAGCAGAAAGCGGGGCTGGATAGCAACCAGCCCCTCCAACCTGCATGGGGTCCAACTCCAGATGAGCATTTCAGGCTCTCTTTTCCTCCAGGGCGCCCAAGCCTCGCTAGCTGGAGGGAGAGAAGTGAATGAAGCAAATTTCTCTGGAGGCCAGGATGGCTCCATTCTACTTCCAAAACAAGAGCGGTGTTGGGGGGGGGGGTAGCCCAATCCCCAGAAGACAGGTATTTTTGACCATCACCACTGGTAGGGAGGTGCTATGGGCATCTAGTATCTAGAGGCCAGTGATGCTGCTAAACATCCTACAGTGCACAGCACATTCCCTCACAAAGGATTATCCAGCCCCAAGTCAATAGTGCTGAGGTTGAATCAGGAGTTATTGGACCGTATGACTGGTCCAGGGGTGCGGAAATTCACCATGTTATCATAGTTCGAGCTCCCTTTCTTGGTCCCTAGGCTGTCTCCCCACCCCCAGATGATAAGTGGCTGCTGTAGCCACGTACCTCACCTTGACACCTCAGAGCATCCGAAGGGAGAAGACATCTTCGTGCCCGCATTTGTACCCGAGTCCCGATATTCTCTCTCGCTGGATCAGAGCCACGCGCCTCCTTGAACACACTGCTGCAGCTCGAGGCGTGGAGTGCTCTGACTGGCTCAGCCTTGGTCACATGTTCCCACAAGAGCCAGGGGTGGACTCTATTTACCCACCACCACGTGGAAATAGGAGCTGTGAGCTCCGGAGAGGGCAGGGCAGGGAAGGGGGAGCAACAGATGCTGGAATGATTATCAACAAATATCCACGGCTCTACTCTTCCTAATTACTCTCTTGCTTTCTGGCCATTTAACATGTGGTCTGCTACCTTTTCGAGGAACCACTCGGAGCTGTTCAGCTATGGTCCATGTCTTGTTCATGTAGATTAGCTCATACATGATTAGTAAATTGGGGAATTTGTCTGTACTAAGTGCCACTTGGTTGCGTTCAGTCTTCTCCAGCACTTGAACGTTTTGAAATGATCTGGAGGAAGCTTTCTCATAATTAAAGAGAGAGCTTTAGCAATATATGAGGATCTTAAGAAGAAGCTGAAAAGCCCATGCAGATGCTTTCCTTTAGGGCAAGTGGAAGTGGGGTTTGATGACTTCAGCTATGTTAAGCCGTCGGGATGGGCTGCAAGTGTAGGTGAAGAGGCTGCTTGGATTGGAGCCGCATGCTGTTTCCTTCTGTCACTCACTGACCCCACCTCCTGCCACTCTTCCCTTCTCCTGTGCGGCCCCTTGCCCAGCCCAGGGCTCTGCTCATCTCGGGGCCTTTGCACCTGCTGTTCCTGTTCCTGCTTCCCCTGGATGTCTACCTGGCTTGCCTCCTCAGGTCCTCTAGGTTCTTGCTCAAATGCTTCTCTCTCCTTAAGGCTTTCCCTAATCATCCTATTTAAAATTGTAAGCCCACCATGGACATTGCCTGTCTCCCTTTTCCGTATAATTGTTCTCTATTGCTCTTAACCAACTGAGCCACCCAGGCGCGCTGTTCTCTATTGCTCTTAACGCTATATAACAAGTCACATATTTCTACTTATTTAATTAATCTATTGTCTGTCCCTCTCCCCCCCGCAACTGTAACAGGTGTAAAGTCAGATATTTTTGTCTGTTTTGTTCACTGCCAGATCCCCAGGTCCTAGAACAGGTCCGGCACAGAGTTAAGCTAATAAAATCTTCATGGAATGACCCAATGAAAAAAGAGTAGTTTGCTTATCCAGAAGCTTCATCTCCCAGAGATGGAGATTAGTCTGATAAGCAGCTCTCCTCTTGGGATTCTGGGCTAATCCATTGCTTTTCTGTAACAGCCCCATAGCTGGTCTTAAGGGTTCACTTGTTTCAAGTTAGCACACTCCTTGCTTGATGACTTAAGGTCCTTGATCTGTAACAGAACTAATTTACTTTCTTTGTGATTTGTGGACCACTGGCCTTGCGGAGTAAAGGACCAGAACCTTCCCAGGCCAGAGAGGCCAGCAGGTCTGTTTAAGCCACCTCGGCTTTCTGATTAGCCCAGCAATCTTCCAGCAAAATGTTTTTCATGTTTCAGGTCACACAAATGACTTTACTGACCTCCTTTTGCCTATTTGTAGACCTCGTCCTGCTTTGCAGAAAGATCAGAGCACTCTTGCACAACCCCTGGTACCGAGACCCAGACCTTCAACCTCCGAGCACCAGGGTAACTCTGGAGTTAGCGTCATCAGGTCAACATGGAATCAAGAAATGTCACGGACCTCTGTACTCCCTTAACTGATTAACCCCCTTTAAAATTTTCTGGGCCAGGCAGAAACCTCTGAGTTGGCTTCTGGATAGGGGACGGCCTCCTCCCCAGGTGGCCGGCCTCCTGAACAAAGCTTAGATTCCTTTCTAATCAAAACTTGTCTTTTGAGTATTGCCCTTTCCTGCCACGGGCAGCGAACTTGGGTTTCAGTAACATTTCCGCACAACTGGTCATAGTGTATCCCCTCAGGTAGTCACCGGGTCTTCTTTTGTTCTTTTTCAGAAGCATTTGACTTGCACATAATTTTCTGTATCTCCCTCTCCCTCCTTAGGTAGAGAAAAATACATTATGTTAGGGATTGGCATCAGATTATTAGAAAAAAAGACACCTGCATAAATTACAGAAAAATATAAATCCATATAGGTAGCTAAATACTGACTAGAGGAAGTCGATGATCTTTACCTCCACGGCAGGGATGGAAACTCCCTCACCCTCTGTCCACCAGAGGCGGACAACCTGTAGCTACTTTATTTTGCCTGTACCTCTCCTCCTTTCCTCCTGTTCCTCCACGTGCTGGGGGATGCTGGGAAAATGCACTTACACCTAATCTCGTAGCTTCAGGCCTCCACACACGTGAAAATATTCTTTGTAAGTGAAGAGGGTAGTCACTCAGATTTTGCCTTTCCCTCCCTCTGGTTCTGCCAAGGTAGTATCTGGGTAGAGAAGGGAGAGGGGTGGCTTTATCCAGGGGCGATATTCAAAATATTTCACAATTGAAATGGCACAGGCACAGACCAATCAGAATGGCCGCTGACGGCCCGTCATCAGCCCAGCCCTTGTGATGCAGACTGCGGCTCTCCGCCCGGAAGGTGACCTTGGGGTGGGGAGGTGAACGCGAGGGCTGTTTGGATTGGAGCAGTGTCCCTGGCACCTCTGGTCTCAACAGTATTTCTCATCAGCCTGCTTGCTGCTCGCCCTGCTGGCATTTGCAGACCCGGTTGGCGGCTGGGTGGGTCGGTCTCTCCTGACTTGATCAGGCCCTGGAAGCCCTCCCTGGCTGGCTCGACCTCACCCCAGCCCCTTGCTGGCACTGAGGGCACTTCTCAGACTCCACCACTTGCCCCATGGCCTGGACGGCTGGTCCAGTAGCAGAGGCTGCCGGTCGTCTCGCCATCACAGCATTTCTGGTTCT
This sequence comes from Callorhinus ursinus, assembly GCF_003265705.2. Classification (NCBI taxonomy): domain Eukaryota; kingdom Metazoa; phylum Chordata; class Mammalia; order Carnivora; family Otariidae; genus Callorhinus; species Callorhinus ursinus. The sequence continues at coordinate 39,670,432 of NW_027397066.1, read as the reverse complement.
TTTTTTTTTTTTTTTTTTAAGATTTTTTTTTTTTTTTTTACAAAGAGACACACAGAGAGAGAGGGAACACAAGCAAGGGGAGTGGGAGAGGGAGAAGCAGGCTTCCCAGTGAGCAGGGAGCCCAATGCAGGGCTCGATGAGGGGCTCGATCCCAGGACCCCGGGATCATGACCTGAGCAGAAGGCAGACGCTTAACGACTGAGCCACCCAGGCGCCCCGCATTTCTGGTTCTTAATTCAGTTGCTTTGTGAGTCCCATCTTGAGCATAGATGGAAGCTTCTGGGTCCCATCCACATCTCATGGGGACTGAGAATCGCTCAGAAAATGTTCTTCACTTTTTCAGCGTTCTTCTCTGTTCTTTTGAAACTTCAATCTATATACAATTGCTTGGAGACTTTGTTAAAATGCAGGTTCTGATTCAGTAGGTCCCAGGTGGGACCTCAGGTTCTGCATTTTTAAAAGCTCCTAGCTGATGTCAAAGCTGCAAGTTCTTGGATCATATCCTTTTCCCAGGTGACATTTGCGTCCCCATACCCTATAGGCTAACAGGATTCAGAGAGAGGGAAATTGATTTATGGATAAGCAAGATATTTTGAAAATAAACCCATTACATACGGCAACAGGCAACTTCCTGGGAGTGCTGTGGGTTTATCTTCCAAAAGTCAGCTATGACCCTTTACTCTTCCTGTTACGAACGTTAAAGCCTCAGCTTTCGAGGCTCCCTTGCAGCAAGTATACCTACACCAGCAAGTTTCACATAATGAAATGCAGCCAGAAGCACCTGAGGAGAACTTCCCTTCCCAAATAAAAAGCCAAGACTCACCAGAAAGAAAACTTTTTTGCCTCTTCCTATTGGAGCATGGCTTTGGGACCCGAAGGTATAGAGCCCGTCTGTGACTCTGAGGAAACAGGCATGAAGATAAGGACCCATAGCTAGGGTTGCCTGATAAAATATAGGGTGTCTAGTGAAATTTAAATTTCAGATAAACAACAAATAATTTTTTTTAGTCTAAGTGTTGCAGTTACCTCTCCTGTAATGGTCAGGCCCAGAAATGGGTGGAACCCCCATCCCAAATTGGGTTCAGATGTAGAGACCGTTGATACCATACACATACCAAGAAGGTATGAAAGGTTTATAACTCACATAGTGAGGGTTGCTGGGGACATCTGCTGGGACATCCCCAACAGACCCAAAACTAGCTTGAGAGAGCAGAATGGGGCAACTCCCTTGGAGTTTCAGGGTGTTGGGGGTGGGGCTGAGCTGAAGGGCTTGGCGGTGCGCAGTTTGAACTTGCAGCTGGTACCAAGGGAAGGAGCAGTCAGCCTGTCTTATCAGCTGGCTCAGATGTGGGCGGGAAATAAAGGAAAGGGGAGGAAGGGGGCTTGAAAGCTGTCAGCAAACATCAAAAATGAAGTCAGACTATTCCAGTAAGTATTTCCACATATTTCATGCGACATATTTATACTAAATATTTATTTGTCATTTGTCTGAAATTCAAATTTAACGGCTTGCCTTGCATTTTTGTTGTTGTTGTTAAATCTGGAAACCCTATCTAGGGAGCAGAAAGAAAAGCCTGGGTCCCTTCTAGGGTTATGGAGCCACCGCTCCAACTCTGAACTGCCCACTTCCAGACTTCTTGTTATATGATACAAATGAACCCCTATTTCTTTAAGCCAATATTAGTCCAATGTTCAATTACCTGAAACCAAGCCCATTCCTAAATGATACATCTCTGCTGACTCTTTTGTTGGCAACTATTGTACTATGTACTTCTACTTAGGTACAGATTATCTACCTTATTACAGAGATTGTTGAAGTCTGCCTAAGACATTGAAAACAACCATAGAATATGTGTGTATTTCAGCACTTCTTAAAAAAACAACGCTGAAATTGGGACATGACTTATAATAGGTGGCATCTTAGATTTAGATCTAAATGGTTCTCAGCCCTGGCTGCTTATTAAAACCATCTGGGGAGCTTTTTACAAATACTGCTGCCTGTGTCCACCCCCAGAAGTTTTATTTAATTGGTCTGAGGTTGGGCTCAGGCATGGTAATTTTTAAAAGCCTCCTCAGTGTAAGTAATTATGCAGGCCAGGGCCAAAAATCATTGCACTGGATAAAATACTTTATGTATGTATAGATATGTTTACTCTGAGTCAAACCTCCTTACGAAGTTTTGTAAAAGGCGGAACAATGAGAGAAACATGTCCCATCCACGCCTGATGATGAACAGCTATTTTTAACAGGCTGTCCCCTCGCTAACTCGACACCTATAGGCTTTAGCTAACCTGCCCGCCCTTTCCCTGGGTCAGCTGCAGGATGGCTATGCAATCAAGGCTAAGGAGAGTGAAGGAAACGCAGTGCCTTTTTACAAAGAGCCAAAAGCCCAGCGGTGGGGAGCTTGCAGCATCTCCCCACTTGATGTCAATACTGTCAGGTCTCTGGAGCAGAGAAATGGGTGGGGTTCTCCTCTGTATCTCTCATCGGGGGAGCCACACAACACGCAGAAGTCCATGAAACCCGAGGAAAGAGCCAGAGGTTCATATATTTTAGGAAGGAGTTGGTTGGTTTTTGTGGCGTCTGCTAGTTGACTGGGGGAGAAATGAAAGTCAGCTGAGTTTACTTCGGACTTGGAAGTCAGCCTCCCTTCTTCGCCGGCTTGGGAACGGAATTGAACGTGTTTCTGTGTGGCTATAGATATGAGCGCTCGTCCTTGATGTCTCTTGATTCTGGAGTTAGGGCCTTTCAGAGCCACTGGGCCCACAAATGTGTTTGCTGGAAGTGGGCTGACCTTTATTCTGCTGGCCTGGAAATTATTCCCATGCTGTGGAAGTAGATCAGGTGCCACCCCGGCTAGTCTGTACTATGCGGCACAGCAAATAAGGAACACTTGATCTTGTTTGACCAGTTCCTCCATGCTTTTTATTTTTCCTTTGGCTGCAGGCTAATCTTCAATCAGCAGGCACCTCCCCGTAAGTGGACCTGCTCTGTGTAACTCCAACCACCCTGAGTTCCTTAACTCTGTCTGATTCTAAACCGGTTTGGTTCCCATAGTAAGATGACAGCATGGTGCTGTTGATGGTGGTTCTTCTTTCTGCCCACGTAAGCTTGATCTGGCAGCTTCCCTTTGCTGCACGTCTAGCTCAGTGCTTGCTGAGAAGATTGAATCGCTGCATTACAAAGTCTAAAAGCAGACTCCAAACTGGTAGAAAGACTTGTCCTCTTTTTCTGTGCATGCAAGACTACTCAGAAGGAATTAAGTTCAAGTAAGATAACAGGGGTAAATAAAACCTAATTCTACAGATAGGAATTTTTCTGTTTCCTCAAGCCTTGCCCATTATAACCCAGCTTTATAGTTCCATGAGTTAAGGAGAAGAGAGAGCTCTTTTATGCAAATGTATTTTATTTAAAACTTTTCTAGTAGTATGATGAGATGTTGATGGTGAAAACAAAGACCAAAGCTAATTGAGAGACAGGGAGACCTCCCGAGTCAGAGGGCGATTTTGTGCATTCCTGGTCTATGAAACGATCTGTTTTATTGGCCTTCGATGTCCTTGAGTGTACTGTCTGGAGCATTTGTTAGGTACAATGAATTCAAGGTGTAGCCCCATGTCATTACCCAGGATCGATTTTAGAGAAGACCCAGAGGCTTTCTCCATAGAGACTACGGCTCTGGGTTGGCTTTCTATGGTCCGTGAGTCCCTGGAGAAGGTATTTGAAAAACAGTTCACTAGCTTTCCATCCAGACCCAGTGGATGCTGTTTACTGGCAGTCAGGATTTACTGGCTGGATCACAGAAGCAGGAAATGGGAGCGAATTCTGGGGACATGCACTCAGACATGGCTTCTTTATCTCTACTGCCAGCCCTGTCCATTGCTGGGGCCTACACATGGCTGGAGGGGAGGGAGGTCCATACGGTCTTATGAGTGTCCCAGGACAGAACACTGGTGTGACGACTTGGCTTCTGAGGGTGGGTAGAGCTTGGCCTGCGGAGGTTCCACTCCCCTCCGCCATGGGGGAAGTTCTACATATAAAAACTAAAATGCCTTCTAACACAAAGATTTTCTCCTATACCAAGGGCATTTATAGAGATTCATTTTTCCCTCCAGGAGAAGGGTTTTTCATGATTTGTGGCAAAGGGGTAAAAGGGTGATTCAGGCAGCCAGCACTCTCAAAAGGCTTTTTGCTGTTTTTTGTAACCAATCAGAACTTTCAGTTGGGAAAAATATGTTGCTCGGTGTTATAAAATTTAAGACTCTTGGTAACCTATGCTCACCTCTTAGAGGCTTCCTATACACTGAAGCCAGGGTGCTGTAATGTTTAATGAACATTTGATGAACACTCTGCCGAAATGTGCTGTTTCTACACATAGCCAACTCCACCAAGCCTTCCTTAGAGATGCTTACATTCCGTGGATCGAGTAGTCCAGGGTGTTGGCAAGCTTGTGTTTTGGTCCTAAGTAACTATGTGATTTAAGGAATTGTGTATTCTTTCTTTATTTATACAATGGTGGGAAGAGGGACCATGGGATACCATAAGAAAGAGAGGCCTTTTATATCCTAGACAATTTATTTCCATCGAGACAACTGAGAGGGTTGGTCTCAAACATGAGCTCAAATCAAAATAGGGAAAATTGATAAAGTCATAGTGATGTGGTCAGTACATGAAGCAAAGCTTGTTGTTGTTGTTTTTTAAGATTTTATTTATTTATTCATGAGAGAGAGAGAGAGAGGCAGAGGGAGAAGCAGGCTCCCAAGGAGCAGGGAGCCCGATGTGGGACTCGATCCCAGGACCCTGGGATCATGACCTGAGCCAAAGGCAGACGCTTAACCATCTGAGCCACCCAGGCGCCCTTGCTGTTGTTGTTTAAGTAAACTCTACCCCAACCTGGGGCTCAAACTCACGACACAGAGATCAAGAAACTGAGCCAGCCAGGTGCCCCCATGAAATGAAGATTTAGTTCCACAGGGGCTAGAGGGAAATTTGCTGAGGGTTTGTAAATGTAAATTTTAATGTAATGCGATGCTACCAAGTATTTTTATAATGCTTTCTCCCTTTTCCTCTGCTTCTTCAATTTGCTGAGTTTGCAAATGTGAACTTAATATAATGCAATGCTAGCAAGTATTTTTATAATGCTTTCTCCTTTTAAATTTCTGAACTGAGAGATTTCATTATACTGACTGCTTTGAACACCTGTCTCGTTCAATGCAATTATTTAAAGATAAGACAGTTTCTCCTACCTTTGGTTTAGGTGCCAAATCATTTATACAGGAAATGGTTTTGTGGAGAGCCTTCTTCTAAAAAACAGATTTCAATTTCAAGGAAAACGATAGAGCAAAATTAACCTAAGTGCACATTCTGTTTTTAACCTCAAAACTTAAAAAAAAATCTCAAATCTAAATGGGGATATTTTTGCCATTACACATACTTAACTACAATAAACTAAAAATTGAACTCCAACAAGTGTAACTAAACCATATTTTATGGCAAATGAAAAATATACAGAAACATTAATTTAAAATTCATAAACTTTCTAAAATGAACAGTAGATATAAACATTTGAAAAATAGAAAATTTCATGACTATAGAGTTTATTCCAAATATTTGGGAACATTTCATATATATTCATACAAATTACTTTTCCACAAAGTTTTGTTAGAATGTGAAGATTGCATTTAGTTCAGTTTTATGGGCTTTAAGAAAAAAAATTTTTGTTGGACTCATTTTGGTGTTGAGATAGTTGTAATGATGGAATTCATTTTCACTTGGATTATTTAAAACAAGCTAATGTGACACAACTTAAGAAAAGATGAAGAATGTATGAAAATTGGCAACTAAGTGTCCTTAACTATCTAGTAATAGGACAGTAAGAATCAAAATGTCAATTCAAAGAGAACTAAATTCTATTAAATGACTCATGTCAGGCCCGATGTGGGGTGCTTTCCATGATTTCATTTAGTATCCTTAAAACAAAGGTGTTAATTTCATGCTGCTAAATCTAAAAAGTTTTATGAATACTCTCTGCAATCTGAACTAAAAATAAAGTTCTTCTTTTAAAAAGATTTTATTTATTGATTTGAGATACAGAGATACAGAGAGAGAGAGAGAGAGAGAGAGAGCATGAGCAGGGAGAGAGGCAGAGGGAGAGGGAGAAGCAGGCTCCCCGCTGAGCCAGGAGCCTGATGTGGGGTTCGATCCCAGGACCCTGGGATCATGACCTGAGCTGAAGGCAGATGCTTAACCATCTGACCCACCCAGGTGCACCTAAAAATAAAGTTCTTAACCATTGACCTACAATAAAATTATGTCAAAAAATAAGATGAAACTCATATTTACAGTACTTGGGAAAACTTTCAATCTGGCTGTGTGAAGACAGCTTTGTAATCCCTAATGACTCATGTGCAGACATTCACATAATAAATCTTAAGATACGTAGGTGAGCTAAAGATATATGTTAAAATATATACATATATGAAACTACCAGTTAAGACTAACATAGTCTGAATACAGGGATCCAGCATTTTATTCCTTCTTAGTATCTTCCTATTTGGGAAAAAATTATTGTTAGTTTTAGGTTTACAGTAACATTTTGGTTTTTCAATGCATATACCCACCAGGGATTTTTAGGGTTTTAAAAATATTTCATTGTTTCTCCAACATGTTTCAACTTGTTAAATCTTTCTCAGCCTTTCTCCTGGGCATATATGTCAACACCAGTTCATTTTCCAATCCAGGACGCCCACGAGTTCTTGTGTTCCTTGAACCTTTAGCCTGGGTGCAATATACCAAGGGCAAAGCTTTGTAACAGGTGACGTTTAAGAAATACCTGACACTGACTCTCACTAGAGTGGAGAACCACCACCGCCTCAGGCTGGATGCCCTTAATTTCCTCACTAAGAACGTGTCCTGGAGAAACCAGTAGAGTTTTTCAATAGGAAAGAAAACCTTTAAAAGAATTCCTACTATTTTTAACTCTACCTTTTCAGAAAATACTTCTCCTACAAACTTGTGTTCATAGCTTATATCTCTGATATACAATTAAAGTGAAACAGCAATCAACAGAGTAAACACGTACTTGACCTGAGGTATCAACCCATGTATCTTCCATGGATTATCAATTTTCAAAAATAGAAACGCACTGAGGTGCACTCAACACTGACTTGTGCTGAAGAGATGTTGACAGCCCTTTCCAACTCCATGGTCACCTCAGGACATTCCTGGGAACATCAGTCAGAGCTCAGCAGAACTGGGAGGTGCCAAAGCCAGTTGAATAGAATCCTCGATAAGAGAATTTACTATTATTACCCAGGACAGACTTGAGCTAAATTACAAACAAACAAACAAAACTAATAACATCTTATGTTGGAACAGAAAAAAAAAAATCGAATCAACCGGAAGGTTTGTTTTGTTTTGTTTTGTCTTAATGTCATAACTTTTTGGTTAGGACTTTTGTTTTGACAGAAATAAGTTTAGTCTGGAAGTAGGTAATTTCTTTCTCATGAAATCAGTGAGTGATATCTGTCCATAAACACGAAAGCCCACCAAAAATGTTATTCCTGCTGTGCGCTTGGAGACAGGAAACTTGTATAGAGGTCATAATATGCAAAAGGTATTTTCCTGTAGTAGTCTCTGAGGTCTCAATATTTTGTTTTCTTGGGAAGTTCAGTCCCCTTCCTATTCCCCCAAAACACTTCTCAATAAAATGTATGGAAAATATGGTCAGGATGAAATTCAACAGAAGAAGAAAAATCTACCACTTATTGTGGCAGGATATGTATATTTTTAAAAAGGTTAGTGACTAACTATAGTTTCCTTAATAATGGTGAAAGTGCCAAATTTCAAGAGAACAATTACGGTAACTCATTCAGGGTTTTCAAAGATTTTTCTAATTATTTCCAAACAGTCTGTGGAAAACTTACCCTTTGGGGATTAGACATTTGAGAAAAATTGAGGTGTACCATAGAATCCTAAAGTAATGTACCAGTTACTTTTACAAAATTCTGTTCACAGGAAAAATGACCTTTGGGATAACACAGAAAGGAACAAAGTGAGTATAAGGAACTCTAAAGCTGAAATCACTTGGACTTCTCCAGAAACTCACGTTTGTCTTACATTGTTTGGGTTTGAGTTAAAAGAAGCCTTGAATGTAATCATTTGTATTTGCGCGCGCGCGCGTGTGTGTGTGTGTGTGTGTGTGTGTGTGTGTGAGAAAAGAAAAAACACTGTATTTCATTTAAGTATTTCTCTTTCTCTATTCTCCCCTTTTGAACTGGTAATAAATTTTTCTGATATGGCAATAAATTACAATCCATAAGCCCTTCATGGGCTGTGTGTCTTATGTATTCTAGCCCACCAAGGAGCAAATTTCCAAGGCAGGCCTATTTTTTTCTTTAACGCTCCACTCTTTAGCTATCTAGTTTAGAAAGAAGGAAGTTATAGAGAGTGGTGGGGAAGCACCAGTAATCTCGCTTCTCAGGTTTAATAATTTGAAACTATGACTCTCAGAGAATGATGATTGATACTCTGCTTATCAGCACATAGTTAAGTATATCTATGAATTACTAAGAATAGCAGCCAAAGAAATGAAGAGCCACCTGGCAGAGACAAATACGTTGTGACCGTAAGATACTACTCGGAGACTCCTATAACTCTTTAACTTCTTTTGTGGTTAGAGAATATTTCAAGTTTGTAGAAATGACAAACAGTAGAAGTCTTCTGGAGGAGGATCCAAACCTTGATTTTCAAATTTGATGGCCCAAAAGGAAGGCCTTTTTTTTTTTTCCCCTTAACAGTTCTTCAAAAAAATCAGGCCTTTCTTATCCTCTCCAAGTGTCTTATGTGGTTTAAGTTCAGGGTTTCTAGAGACTTTGATCATCAGTCCTGCTAAACAAGGTAATGTCATCACTGAATCCTGGGGTTGAACACTCTGTGTTCTCTAGTAAGACATATTTGTCTTCCCCACCATTCAGAGAGAGGACTTCTTTCTGAGTAGTGGATGTCAGGTCACTCCAGGTAATGTCAGTGTGCTTAAATGCATGTAGAAGGAAGATGCCATTGATAATGGTGAAGAACCCACTCAGGGTCCCGATGATATCTCCAGCTTTCATGCCGTACCATTCTTGGAATAAGATGGCGGAGCAAGTTACTACCATGGACGTGAAGAACACATAATAAATGGGAGTCACAAGAGATGTATTAAAGGTGTCCAGTGCCTTGTTGAGATAGTTAATCTGGGTTGTCACTGAGAGCGCAAGTACAGCCAGCAAAACGAAGACCAGGGGGTGCTTGTAAACTGGTTTCCATTCCAATAGTTCCTTAATGGCAATTCCCAGGCCCTTGACAGAAGAAACTGAAAATGCTCCAATTAATGAACAGATTGAAATGTAGACCAATATATTGGTCTGTCCCTTCTTGGGAGCCACGATCAAAATCAGCACCAACGAGATCACAGTTATGATCACAGCAAAGGAGATAAATCCTGTTTGGAAGACAAAAGAATTCAACTTCAGAAAATGCTAATAGGACCATATCTCTTGTGAAACCTTGTTAGCCATGAGTTTAGGAGTGTAGGTGTTTCAGAAAGGGAAGTGATATTAAATTAAAACAACAAAAACAAGACGACATTTTGCTGCATGGCTCTCGACATTTTACAATGGACCTTCACAAACATATCCTTTGAATCTCACGAATAACACTATGAGGTACGGCAGGTATGATCTGACTGACTTTTTATTTTCGGAGGGGGAAAGTGGCCAAAGCTGGGGTTGGGGTATATGCCTTTTGCCCCTCCTAGCCCCATCTCTTTTCAGTGTGTAGGGAGCGAGCATGGACGGAACAGAACGTTGTGTCACCTTTACAGAAGACTGGTAACCCAGTCAAACCTTACTGTATCACACGACCCATAATGAGGCTTCAAGGGAGCCTTTTACGGTATTATTACAAATTCATTTGATGAGGCGAGAGAGTGGAACAGAATCTGAGTGTTTCTTCTGGTTGAATCACAGACCTGGGTCTCTCAATTTCATTTCCATTTCATGCAAAGAAGTGACTTCCTCTTCTTGTGGGGCATGGATAACCATCATAGTTGACCCCAATATACTTAATATGCAGCCTATTTTCCCATGAATGTTCAAGTGCTCATTTAAAAAGTAGGAAGACAATATTGCACTGTTGGGAGAAGAAAAAAAAATCACTCTCATTCAGTTAACATTGGATTCCATAGCAGCTCAGAAGTCACACTGTGGTACCTGCCCCTCTATCCCAGTTGCCAATCAACTGATCTGAATATGCTACAGGACGCTGAAAAACCTGATTAGTTTTAAGACTCAGAAATGGTCAATCGAATCTGCTTGCTTTTATATCAAGAGTTTTAACAGACATTCTGTACCCGTGTCATCTTCCCAAGAGAGGTAGGTCCCACTCAATTAATTTTCAGTTTCCCCGTCTTCTCCCGCAAAGCCAAACAAAATAGAAGATCTTTCACATCTTACTGGCATGATTCATTGAGAATGTGTGTGCTTGTGAAAGCTTCAAAGAAAGACACATGTCTAAAGAAGAATCACTCTGTTCAGGGCTGATATTTAGCTAGTACACACAAGTACAACCATATGGGTTGTCAAAATATTGAAGTATTTCTTTACCAGCTGCTTCTACCCTCCTACTTTCACTTACTCAAAAGTCCCCACTGTTTGGTTGCCATGGCCTCAGGAAGTTCTATTGGCACCACTATGGACACCAGACTCTGCCATTCTGCTGCTTCACCAAATAGGTCTGCTATAGCTCCTGCATACCAGCCTCCTTCCCCTGATGCCCTGGCACTCCCACAAGGGTATGATCTGTACTAAGGTGCACCTGAGACTGTGGTCCATTACCTGGCACCTTCTTAGAGTCATCCTCATGCGGCCACTTGGGAGGACTGCAGCCTCAGCCAAAACACTGCTACTACTAAGAGTTATGGTTCCATGCATAGACAGTGTTCTAGAACTCTGTGTGTACTGACTCATTTACTTCTCTCAACAGTCCTACAAAGAAGGTGAAAAGACGTGGGTTGGCCTAGTCATGGGCTTTCTACTAGAGGTGGATAACGAATGGAGATAAAAGGAATAGAAAAATACAATAAATAATATAGTTGCTTAGCTATAAGAGTTCATGCGCCCACTGAACACATTCATTTGGGATCATAATAATGACATTTATTATTTTGTCATAATAATGTCATAATAATGACATTCACATTACATTCATTTGGGATCATAATAATGACAACTCAGAAAAATGAGACCTGTGTTTTATGAACACAAAAATTATTCCTGTTTCCAGTACTAAAAGAAACTAAAAGGTCTTTGAACACGAAAATTAGTCCTATTTCCAGTACTAAAAGAAACCAAAAGGTCTCCAAATATAACTACCTGGCAAACAATGGAAAACTTTAAGTGAGAGTTGAAATTTAACCCAAAGACTATGCTTTTAAAAGTCCTCTGATCACTATGGTCATTAACTACTCTGACAAGAGAAAGGACTGAAAGGGCTGTGGCAATGTGTTTAGGTGAGAGGAAGAGAGAGAGAAAAAAATCTTTGAATAAACATAAACATAACACACAATTACTTTATGTTAGCGGGAAACCAGGCCTACTCTCGTAGGTTTTCTAAATAACAACACAATTTATTCCCTACTTCTACTGCACTTTCTTGTGTCTTCTCAAGTGAGTTGTATGATATGTTGTTTTAAGATATGCTTAGCAATGTATTTCTTGTGGTTTATATTCATCATGGTACTGACATCTCTATAGAAGCCAAGCTCAGGTACGCCTGGGTGGCTCAGTGGGTTAAGCGTCTGCCTTCAGCTCAGGTCATGATCCCAGAGTCCTGGGATCAAGTCCCGTGTCAGGGCTCCCTGCTCAGCGGGGAGCCTGCTTCTCCCTCTGCCTGCCGCCCCTGCCCCTCCCGCCGGCCCCCTCCCCCCCCGCTTGTGCACGGTCTCTCGCTCTCTCTCTCTGATAAATAAATAAATAAATAAATAAAATCTTAAAAAAATAAGCCAAGTTCATTTCTCACGTACCTTATGAGAACACTCAGAGCACCCAGTGGGGTGACCAAGGTGGCAGGTGCAAAAGCATAGGCTGCAAAATTGGCTGCTTCTCCGGCTCCCACTGGAAAGCAAGCCGCAGTGGTCATATGAGAGATGGACTTACTTGTCAGAAGAGAAAAAGCAGTAACACACGCAAAGTGGTGGACTTCTATCCCAAAGATACTGACAGATCCAGCTAAAAGGAGCAATTTAACATTTTCTTATGGAGGGTGGGGGAGGATTGGTATTAAGGGATACAGATAAACTGTAATTACCTGGTGATTTGAACTCAATTAATGCAAAAAGTGGTGACAGATGAATACACATTTGAAGTGACTTCCAATAGAGATTTTAGGTATGTCACTTTCAATAAAATTTAATTGGAGGTGGTTTGGGCCTAAGCAAAGAATTATTCTCTGTGCTCAAGAATACCTACTGTTATGCACATTAACAACAACAACAAAAAACCATGTGGCAAATCAGAATGCTTTGCAGAGATCTACTGACCTGGCAGGGGATGGCCAGGAATGCCTACCACAGGCCCAGGGAGCCAGGCGTCTCTGAATTGTAGATGATCCAAAAGTACCTTAACAGTACCTTAGAAGCTCAAGGAGATCCCAAGGGATGTTTTAAAATCATAAGGATGTGCTCCTGCAATCTTTCTCTTAAATGAGGAACTCCACTTCTGTGAGATGACTTTTAGAGTGAGGGAAACTCCCTCCAAGGACAGGACTCTTGTCTGGGGGCCAAATTACTCTTAACGGGTTACAACTCAACATTTGCCCACAGAGTGTAGTATTTCATGACGGCAATCTACGGCATTGTAGAGAAAGCTTCTGGAACTGATAAAAGACACCAGAATACTTTTTCTTTTTCCCTCTGGTTGCTATGCTCCCAGGCTTCCCTTCTCCCCCAGCCAAATATGCAGGAGTACTCAGGTTTAGGGAAATAGCATAACACAGATAGAAGCTTCCAGAACAGAACAATTGGGGGACTGCTCTTCTAAGAAGAGCCATGGCAGTTTTCTTCAAATATGAAACTTTCTTGAATACTTGATAGTATTTATATTTTTATCTCTACAGACAGCTTCCCAGGAAAATATTAATTTCACGATTGAAGTGCTGTATGTTTGTCACTAGATAAAATCTCTAATGCTGTAGAGTTCTGCTTTTCTCTCTTCAATAGTGGTATGAACCTTGTGCATGATGGAAATAAAACTGTAAATGTAGCCACATAACACTCTCCTTCTATCTTCACCCTATTGTGCGAGTAGAGGGTGGGGAGACCCAAGGAGAGAGAGAAGAGGAGAAAAAAAATCATCCAAAATATCTCTCTGGGGTCTTCTCAGTTCAGTCCCTGTCAACTTTTATTCCAATGAAGTAAGAAAACAGAAAACACCTTAACAACTGAAAGGGCTATACAAGTTTAAATTTAATTTTTATTTATCATCTTTTGAGATTCTTATATTAAAGCGAAGTTACCCAATTCTTTTGCGTAAGAGGACCACACAAGTCCTGAAGTGTGTCACTGAAGTGTATGGGAAGATGGATGGAAGTCTGAAGGCTTCTTGCTGCGGAGGGAGATGGTGGTGAGAAACGAGAAGCTCCCACCTTCGGAAGTTTTAGGTTGGGGATTTAAGAATATTCAGAGGAGTTGGGGGAGGAGATACAAAGCGGCAGAAGTGCCCTTGAGAGATCTTCTCTGCCCACCGTACGAGCATCTATAAAGTGTTTTCCCATCCAACAGTCTCAGGTAGTCCTCAGGGCAAGTCTGGGAGAGGGGGCGTGCCGACAAGCTGCATCTTCTCTCCATGTGTTCACTGCTATGCAGCCAGAGGGGACTTTCATCTACCCATGTTTTCATCCTGACCAGGAAAATGTACCCATTCCCTAGAAAACATGCAGCTAGAACAGTCACAGATTCGAATTAGGAGCAGGGAAATGTGGGAATAAGGCATTTTCCTCACTCGTTCTGGGGAATAAAATATAACCGAAGGAGAGGTTTGTGATAAAAGATAATTATTTCAAATGTTAACTTTTTCCCCTTGCATTCCAAGACAGTATTGAGAACATGGAGGTACACGGAGAGACGGGGAATAATTAATTCTAAAAAAATAGGACTTATTTTATATATAAGACAATATACACGCACGAAAATTTCTAGACTTGAATGCCATCCTTACCAGAAAGATAAAGTAATCGATGTTGAACAATTCCGTGCAATTTACCATTTTACAAGCAAACATTATTCTCAGCAATAAGGACTTACTTGAGAGTAATCCTGCCCACCAGAGCCATTCCTTGAGGTAAGAATGACCACCTTGTCCTGGGAACATAAGAAAAAAAAAATTAGGTTCTTAACTGGAAGAGGAAAGTTTGAAGAACTGACTACTCAGAGAGGAATGTGGTTGGTGGTTGGAAAAGGCAAGACTGAAGTGTCGAGCCCGCTTTCAGGCAAACAGGCTTGAGCAATGGAATGTAGGAAAGGCCCACCAGGCGACCCACCTCAAGATGGCCACCAGCCCTAACTGACCACTGGGCTACGTACAATGACGCACAGTTAACCAAAAGAGGGAGAATTCCATACATCCCCATACCTCCTTATCTTCCCCCTTAGAAACAGCCCCCACCCACTACCTCATGGCAGACAGTCTCTCCTCTGCTTTCCTGCCCGCTGCTCCCTTGTGGTGGTTCAGTCAACTTCCGTCTCCTTTGTTCTGCCTCAGGTGAATTCTTTCACTACCCACACCAGTGGCTTCCACCCTATTGTCGCCCCACATTTGGGGGCTCCTGTCCTATTGAGAGACACACCATTGAGACCCCACATTAAGGCCAAATCCATATAGCTAGTCTTCAACTTATTTATTCGGTCATTTCTGAAGATCTTCACTTGATGTCTATAGAGCGTAAGTTTTTTCAGTTGCAAAAAAATTTTGTGTAATCATTAGGTTTACTGTATTTATGCCTGCCAGAGGTGTGGACACAGAATATTATAAGCCCTAGATTCTTTGTTTCAGCTACATTTAAAATTAAAGACAGAAAACCATAAATTGTAAATTATATCGGTGCCTAATGAGGACCTTAAAGGGAAGAAGATGGTTGACAGGAGAGCTTTTAAGATTTTGGATAATCAATTAGAGAATAACAAGCATTAGCCAGCTGGACTCTCCTTATTCTCTACCTTGGCATCAGGAAATTGAGTTTCTAGTCTATTGAAAAGGGTAAAAAGCTTTCCTGAGGTATTCCAAGGGTTATCTTTTCTTGACTGTAATCTGTGACCTAAAGTCATTGTTATGTTTGCTATAGAAAATGGAATTTTCTCACCAATTTTAATATACTTAATCCTATGCGTTTGACCTCTCTGATTTTGTTACAATTAAACAGGGTGTATCAGCTGTGAAGATTATCTTGCAAAGTAGTTTATTTATTTAGGATTTTCTTCTTACAAACTGTGCACATGATTAAATTGGAATATTGCAATATATTTTCATAATCTGTCTTTTAAAAACTTAATATATCATAAATACTTTCTCATGTCCTTAATTAATGATTGAATAATATTATTTCAAAATCTGGCATATCATTATTTACTTAACCTGTGTGCAGCTACACACACACACACACACACACACACACACACACAGGGTTTCACTTTTGTTCTCATTATATAAAACCCTTAAATAAATATCCTGGTATGTAACTATAGGTGGCATCCTTGTTCACTTCTTAAGATAAATTTCCAGATGTGGAATTATTAGGTTTTAAGACATTGACATTTTTAAGCTTTAGCAAATTGCTCTTAGGAAATCCTGTACCCGTTTATACTGCCTCCAGCAATGTTTGGAAGGGCTATTTATTTTCCAAAATCTCTTACCAACATACGGCCTTTTAAAGAAAAAACAAAACCTTGTTTAGATGGTAAGCAACAAGGGCACCTGGGTAGCTTGGCTGGTTAAGCATCAAGCGTCTGACTCTTGATTTCTGAAGGGGTCATGATCTCAGGGTCATGATCAGCCCTGTGCTCTCTCTACCCCTTTGTCCCTGCCCTCCCCACCCCACCAAAAAAAAAAAAAAAGAAAGACAGACAGACAGACAGACAGAAAGAAAGAAGGAAAAATGATAGACAACAACCCAGGAGCTCCTTGTTATATGATGGTATCTCTTTTGGTACTAGTGAAATAACATTTACTTATATATGTTTATTGGACACTTGCATTTCTTATTTTGTGAGTTTCTTGTTTATGTATTTGCCTATTTTATCTTAAGGTACTAATCTTTTTCTTATCAGCTATGGTCATTCTTTATATACTGTGGATCTTAATATCCTTTGTCTGTCATTTATTTTGGAAACACTCTCCCCACCCCTGGTCCCATATGTCATTTGCTTTTTAGTTTTAGTTAAGGTGTTTCCACGTAGGATTTTTTTTTTTTTTTACCAATCCAGATAGTCTCTCCTTTATACAGAATAGATTCTTCCTTTATCTGCTTGCTTAGAAAGACCTTCTTTTAGGTTTCTTGAGAAAAATCATTTCATTTTAAATTCCTGAATGGTATGAAGTAGAACTCTTACATTTTTTCCTCTAATTTTTGCCAATTGTCTTAACACTTCTGATCAAATAATCCATCCTTTCTCCAGTGGATTGAAATGCCACTTTATTTTATTTTATTGTTTTTTTAAAGATTTTATTTGACAGAGAGAGAAAGAGAGAGAGAGAGAGAGCACAAGTAGGGGGAGAGGCAGAGGGAGAGGGAGAAGCAGGCTCCCCACCAAGAAGGGAGCCTGATGTGGGGCTCATCCCAGGGCCCTGGGATTATGACCTGAACCGAAGGCAGATGCTTAACACACTGAGCCATCCAGGTGCCCTGAAATTCCACTTTTAAAAATTGCATATTAAATTGTTATATGTACTTGGGTCCCTTTATAAGTTTTCAATTATCTTTCATTATTTTATTTATCTTTTTTAGGGCCAGTACCAAACTGTTTTAATTACTATAGCATTATAGTACATTTTATTCCTGATAGTGCAAATGTCCTCCAATAGTATTTTTATAAACCTGTTTGTGCAATTTGTAGTCATTTCTCATCTGAACCTAGGATAATATTTAGTTATTTTATGACATTCTTGATAAGAATGAATAGAGTCACAGAGGAAAGAATTCAGTTCCCAAGAAACAGTGATATCTTGACAGTGTAAAACTTTATCTGGAGTACATATGCATTAAATTAGGACTGCTGACACAATGCATTGAGGATTTACAGTAACACCCGGAAGTTTCTTCTAATGTACACACATATATAGAATCATGGAAGCTTTTTGTATTACCTGTTTTATGGCCTTAAAGATTTCATGAACCAAATGAAAACTGAATCTGTTCACATCCCATTCTTTATATCTAGGTAAGATAAAATCTATTCTCATTTTCAAGGTAGAATTTTACATGTCCCCCATACTTTTTTTTTTTAAAGATTCTATTTATTTATTTGACAGAGAGAGAAAGCACACAAGCAGGGGGAGAGACAGAGGGAGAGGGAGAAGCAGGCTCCCTGATGAGCAGGGTGCCCCAACGAGGGGCTCCATCCCAGGACTCCGAGATCATGACCTGAGCTGAAGGCAAATGCTTAACGACTAAGCCACCCAGGCACCCCCATGTCCATACTTTTAAACCACATTTTAAGAAATCATCTCTTAACTAATCTTGGGATGTTGTCTGCCTCGATACACAGAAAGCTTTTTAAAAATGGACATTGTAAGGACTTTTGTTTGCACTGATGCTTAG
This sequence comes from Callorhinus ursinus, assembly GCF_003265705.2. Taxonomy (NCBI): domain Eukaryota; kingdom Metazoa; phylum Chordata; class Mammalia; order Carnivora; family Otariidae; genus Callorhinus; species Callorhinus ursinus. The sequence continues at coordinate 39,652,585 of NW_027397066.1, read as the reverse complement.
TTCCAATATCTAATATGGCCACAGTAGTCTTGATAACCGAGGTCATTTTCTCCCATCTTTAGAACCTACACTGAAACAACCATATCCAATTTTGTTTCACGCCTGAATGCTATACATCTATTTTGGATTGTATATTGTGTTTGTGTACTTATGCTTTGATTCATAGTAACTTCTCATATCATAGAATTGATTTGCATTGAACACAAACTGTAAATAAAAAGAAATGTCTGAAAGAGCAAAAAAAAATACAGGAGGGTAGACCACATGTTATGTATTCTAATAACCAAAAAAAAAAAAAAGAAAAAAAAAAGGAAAAGGGACGTAAGAAACTTTGGGAGGTAATATATATGTTTATTATCTTGATTATGGTGATGGTATCACAGGTATATTCATACGTCCAAACTCATCAAATTGTATACATTATGTGAAGTGTTTGTATATTCACTATACATCAATAAAACGGCAAAAAAAAAAGAAAAAGATGAATAGAAATTCATGGTTAATGAAGGGTAGTTAAGCTGAGTTACTCAGCATGTGAAGCGTCACTATAAATAGCAACCTAATTCTACTGCTATCCATTTACTGATTTAACAAATATTTATTGGGTCCCAAACATTATCCTAGGGAAGGTTCCTGCTCTTGTGCATCTGCTATCAATAAATAAGTAAATAAGCAATAAACGTACAATGACAGATTGTTTTAGGTACAATGAAGGAAATGCTTAGTGCCACGATAGAGAGTAATGGGGTGGGGGAGTGAGGGACACCTCCCCAGAGAGGAAGACCATCGGAGGTGATGATACTTAAGCTGAAGCCTGAAGGATGGGTCAGCCAAAGGAAGGGCAGGGAAAAGAGTGTTCTAGGTGAAGGGAAAAGGCTTTGAGGTGGCAAAGAACTTGGTCTATTCCAGGAAGCAGAGAAAAGTACGTGACAGGGAGGGAGGGTAGCAGAAGATACAGCTGGAGAGGTTGCAAGGGCCATTTGATGCAGGAGGTCAGAGACTGGAGAGGTGTTTGGGTTTTATTCTGAGTGCAAAGAAAGCCACTGACGTGTTTTAAGCAGGGAAGCAGCATCTGACCTTGAATACTGAAATTGCACACAAAAGCTCTGAAAGAAGGACTCAAACCACACTCTCAACCTCTGGGAACAAGAACTTTAGTTTCACCCTAAAGGCGACACAGCTGGCTCAATCTTGGAAACTGCAGGGGAGTTTTGCTAAGAGAGACCGGCTAAGATAGAGACAGTAAAACATTACTACTGTAGCGTTAAGGTCTTACAACAGGGGGCGCCGGGGTGGCTCAGTCGCCAAGCGTCTGCCTTCAGCTCAGGTCATGATCTCAGCATCCTGGAATCGAGCCCCGCATGGAGCCCCGCATGGAGCCCCGCATGGAACCCTGCATGGAGCCCCGCATCGGGCTCTCTGCTCTGCGGGAAGCCTGCTTCTCCCTTTCCCACTCCCCCTGCTTGTGTTCCCTCTCTCGCTCTGTCAAATAAATAAAATCTTAAAAAAAAAAAAAGTCTTACAACAGGATTATTTCTGCAGTTGCTGCAGAAACCTGAACTGGCTAGTTGCATCCGTTTCTTACCAGCTCTGGTAACGCCCTTCTTGGCCAGTTGCAAGAGGCCCTTCTTTTTCAATATGAAGCTGGAGCCGATAAAAATACTGGAACTGACTGCCAGCAACAGGCCCACATACAGACTGTATTTGTTTTCGACTTTCGCAGAAATGCTCCAGTTGCTTACGCTGGAATTCAGGTCCCTGTGGAGGACAGGAAAAGCCAGGGGCTGTGACACGTTTGTGATCTCACACCAGGCCTGGGAGGAGTTGGGGCAGAGCAGAGACAGCAGGTAGCCTGTGAAAGAAGGACAGAAGGAAATGTCAACAAGCATAAAAGGGAGATACGTTAATATTTACTCCTTTTCTCCGAGGAAGAGAAACCCTAGTGGACAGTCCAGAGACCCGTATTTTAGTGCATGGAGGAATGTTCCCAGCCGGCGGTCCACACGCCGTGTGGAGACGTTCAGTTTGGCTCCCATAGGTTCTCAAAAATGTTTTAAAAAGGGTTTCATTGTCATCATTTACAAATGAGAGATGTCACCTGAAAGTCTGACTTCCTCTTATAAATTGGAGAATCCGGCAAGACTTGCTCAGCTCTTGGTTCCCGCAAAACAGCAACCTGGAGAGTAGCAAGAGTAGCGGGTAGGTGTTCGCACTGGTGCGCGCTCTGCCATTCCTCAAGGCGCCCCGGGACCCACCTCCCTCCTCCACCTGGTCAGTGTGGCTGCTGGAAAACAGTGTTCCTGATGCCTGAGTGTTGGGACAGGCCCGGCAATCCATCGGTGGGCCTCTTATAGGAAATTTAGCTAACCCATTGGTGGGGTGATGGTGCATTTCCGAAAATGTGTTTAAAGGGGGTTTAGTTTTCTGTACCAGTTTCCCTGAAAAGAATGATTTTTCAGGTCTACTCATCTACCTTCTAAGTAAAATCTAGTGAAAAAAAAAAGGAATGAAATATCAGTATGCTTTTCTTAGAATAGGACTCAAACAAACACGTAAATCTACTGAACCAGATCCATTATTTTAAGTGTCTTAGAATTTTAAATCTAAACACTAAAACACAAAATGAACCCACTGCAGACTATATAAGGAACTTTTAAATCTGTTCTCCACTTGAAAAGGTAGCTGCCCAGCAAGGTGACATTGTGACAAGATTTTCTGACCCTCTTCTCAACTTTTGTTTTCCTTTTATTTTTTTAAAATTTTATTTTACTGAAATTCAATTAACATATAGTGTATTATTAGTTTCAGAGGTAGAGTTCAGTGATTCATCAGTTGAATACAGTACCCAGGGCTCATTCCATCAAGTGCCCTCTTTAATGCCCATCACCCCGTGACCCCATCCCCCCGCCCACCTCCCCTCCAACAACCCTTAGTTTGCTCCCTATGATTAAGAGTCTTATGGTTTGTCGTCCTCTCTGATTTTGTCTTATTTTATTTTTCCCTCCCTTCCCCTATGATCCTGTTTTGTTTCTTAAATGCCACACGAGTGAAATCATATAATCATCTTTCTCTGACTTGTTTTGCTTAGCATAATACCCTCTAGTTCTACCCATGTTGTTGCAAATGGTAAGATTTCATTTTTTTGGATGGCTGAGTAGTATTCCATTGTGTGTGTGTGTGTGTGTACACACACACACACCATATCTTCTTTGTCCATTCATCTGTTGATGGACATCTGGGCTCTTTCCATAGTTTGGCTATTGTGGATATTGCTGCTATAAACATTGGGTGCAGGCGGCCCCTTCCGATCACTATGTTTGTATCCTTTGGGTAAATACCTAGAAGTGTAATTGCTGGGATGTAGGGTAGCTCTATTTTCAACTTTTTGAGGAACCTCCATACTGTTTTCCAGAGTGGCTGTACCAGCTTGCATTCCCACCAGCAGTATAGGAGGGTTCCCCTTTCTCCACATCCTCACCAACATCTGTCGTTTCCTGACTTGTTAATTTTAGCCATTCTGACTGGTGTGAGGTGGTATCTCATTGAGCTTTTGATTTGGATTTCCCTGATGCCGAGTGATGTGGAACATTTTTTCATGTGTCTGTTGGCCATTTGTATGTCTTCTTTGGAGAAATGTCTGTTCATGTCTTCTGCCCACTTCTTGATTGGATTATTTGTTTTCTGGGTGTTGGGTTTGATAAGTTATTTATAGACCTTGGATACTAGCCCTATATCTGATTAGACATTTGCAAATATCTTCTCCCATTCAGTAGGTTGTCTTTTGGTTTTATCAACTGTTTCCTTTGCTGTGCAAAAGCTTTTTATCTTGATGAAGTCCCAATAGTTCATTTCTTTTTATTTTATTTTATTTTTTTAAAAGATTTATTTATTTTACAGAGAGAGAGAGAACAGGTGGGGCAGAGGGAGAGGGAGAGAGAGAATCTCAAGCATATTCTGTGCTAAGTGTGGAGCCCGATGCAGGGCTCAATCTCATGACCCTGAGATCATGACCTGAGCTGAAACCAATTGTCAGATGCTCAAATGACTGTGCCACCCAGGCACCCCATTATTTCATTTTAATTCAAGTATAGTTAATATACAGTGTTATATTAGTTTCATTTTTTTCTTTAAAACAATTTTCCCATTCTGAATTATTCTAAACAAAAAAGGCAAAGAAAAATGAATCAACTACAATTTTAGAATTCAATGAAAAATATTAGTTTTACATCTCAAAAATCTTAAGAAGGCATATGAACAACAAAAGACAGTTTGACCAAATGATGTCTTAGGGACAAAACTTTGGTAACTGGATCTATGCCTCCCTGGCATAACATTATGCAGTTATCTGAATTCACCACTTACAAAGTTAAGAAACATGATAAAGTTCAGCTCCCTAAAAAGGTAAAATAATTGCATTCAAGCTTTTCATGATTATTATTTCACTTATTTCTATAAGCTGAAAATGAATCAACTTTGTTTCAAAGATACAGAATAAATTCTAATTCAAAGCTTCTAAATATTCCAAGGAGAATTATATGACTTTAGGGATTTTCTGTAACATTGAGGAATTTTCAGGCAGGTTGTTTTAAGAGTTGCTTATTTTCAGACAAGCCAGCCCTTAGCAATCTTGTTCCAGTCACTGTTCATCTCATTTAAAACACAAGAATGGAAAGTGATTTTTATAGTAAGAATTTCCATTACATTAATTCCTGAGAAAACATCTGACTTGACTTTCCAGTGAATTCCTCCACGACTGCTTTGGTGTTACTTACTATGTAATTAACATAACCATTCCAAAACTTCATCTCTGAAAACAGTGTAGGCAGGTCTCATTCCAGTGAAACAATATTCTTTCTAAGCTGTTGACATAGCAAAATGTTTCCGACATTTTAGGGGGCGTGGGGGCAGAGGGTGATAAGGGAAAGCAAATAATCTTTGTTGCATTTTGTAAGTTCTTATTGTGAGCAGTAGCTATTAATGCTGCAAGTTTTATGGCAGGAAAAATAATAAAAATCTTGTCTAGCTTCTGACCTTAGAACTTAAGTTGTTTTATGTTGGGTGCCTGTTGAGGAGAGAGCCTATAGCAGATGTGACTGAAGGAGGGAGTGGGGAAGTGAAGGGTGGGTTGTGGGGTGCGGAGTGGTGGGGCACGAGACAGATGGGCAGAGGAGAACGTGTGGGCAGCATGTCTGGAGTGTTTCAGAGGAACCAGAGATATCTCAGTTGGCTTCTTAAGATTCTAGTAAGCGAAGTAATTATCCAGGGAGTTTAAACTTTATTCAACATAGAGAAAATCTATTACATTCGTTATGTTTTGTTTTAATAGACACTATAATAGCCCTCTAAAGTGATGGTCCCAATTTATACTCCTGCCAGCAGGGTGCGTGCATTACTTCCTTGGTATTATTCTTACTAATTTTTCTAAATATTGAGTAATTAATATTTAGAAAATATGTGTCAGTTATAAAGAAAAATTCAATACACACCAATGTGTCAACCACCTAATTTAAGAAATAAACATTACCTCTCAGAAGAGATGACTATCCTGACTTCCTGTGTAAGATCCCTTTTTTTAAAAATGATTTCCCTTATATGACTGTATCTTCAAATAATACATTGTTTCATGTTGCTTCTGCATCTTATAAAATGTAAATCATACAGTATGTATTCTTTGGGGACCTGCTTGTTTTTGAGATTTATCAGTGTTGATGCATGTGGCTGTAGGATTTGTTTTTGCCCACTGTTCTGTGGAATTCCACTGTATGATTACCTCACAATTTAATTTTTCTGTTTTACAGCTGGTGGACATTTGAGTCATGTACAGTGTTTTTACTTTCACAAACAGTACTGCTAAAGTTCTTAATTATGTTGAAATGTATGTAATTAATGATATTTGACAATTTTGACCCCATAAAAATAGCAGTTCCGTATTGTTGAACTTAATAAATACATATCTTCCATGTACAAGTGTGAAAGTTCACTTACACACACACAAACTAAAAATTTCAAAGTAAAGTTAAATTTCCTATAGGATTATGTACCTCTCCTCACCTTGAGCTCTGTTACTATCTCTAATCATGGGCAAGTTGAATATTTACCCTTGATTTCAGTTTCCTCATCTCTAAAATAGAGTTTTTTTTTTTTTTTTTTTTTTTTTAAATAGGGGAGTTTGACTCAGTGATTCTGAAGATGCTTTCTGTAATTTTGTGATTTGATCATAGACAGTCTTTGTTCCCGGAGTAATTTACTTACAATCCCAGTGGCTCATAAATGTTGCTGATAGACCCGCTTTAAACTCATGGGCACTTGTGATCGAAAAACGTTTTAAAAGAAACTGATGCCAAGATATTAAGTGACTTGCCAAAGCCATGTAATTGTCAGAATTACAGCCAAGTAGCAACCCAATTCCCAGGCCAGTATTTTTATTTCAGAAAAGTAAAAACATAAAAGTACAGATAAAGCCAGCTAAAAGTTATTATTAATGTTCATACAAAGACGAAATGCTTTGAATAATTTTTTCAAGTACAAGAGAGTAATACTTTAAATTATTTGGTTAATTACATATAGTAGGAAAGCTGGTTCCTAAGAAGTCAATGATTACATAAAACTGCATTTTAAATCACTACAAGATATTTCCAGTTTCAGGAAATCATTATCTCACCGTCCATTTTACGTGTTAGTTTGGCTTATTATTCAGCAAATAGCTACTCCCTTACCCCTCCTGATGTGGGCAGAATATTCTCCCCCCGATGTCAGGCTGGAAGTGAGCTGGTGGTCAATGGGACAGCAGTAGAGGGGATATGAGCACAGTCTTCAAATGCACTGATATACTTAAGTTTACTCTCTTGCACCTCTGTATTGGTCAGGAATAGAGCTTCCAGAAGGAGCTGCTGCCCCTTCAGCCTGAGCCCCAGAATGAAAACACATGGAGCAGATCCAAGCTCATCCCACATGAAGGAGCCAAACCCAGGTGCCCATGTAGCCTGAGGCAGAGACACCCAGGTGAACCCAGGCTAGATCAGTCAACTGTCAGCTGACCTACAGACACATAGGCAAGAATATATGATTGTTGTTTTCAGCCATTGAGTTTTGGGCTGTGTAGTATGCAGCAATAGCTGATGGATATACCTGCCTATTCCTCTTAGCATAGAAAAAAAATATGAATGAATTTCTTTATGTGCCCTGAAATGTATTCTCCAAATGTCAGCCAGTGTGACTTAGATCATGTCACCCCCCTACTTAATTTCCCTCTCCTCTCCCCATGACTTTTCATTTCAATTATAACAAAATCTAAACTCCTAATTCTGAACTCTTTAGAAGCTTTACATGCTCTGAAGCTTGCTCACCTCTGACATCAAACTGCATCTCCCTCTCTCTCACTCATTCTCTGAAATAACACTAGCCATCTTTTCACTCACTGATTCAATAACTATTGAGTATCTGCTGTCTGTCTGGTAGCATTTTCTAGAAGCTGGGGATACAACGGTAAATAAAGTAGAATTCCTGCTCTCATGTTTATTTTAATGAGGGGCAACAAAATAAACAAGTGAACTAATAACTACATAATATGTTGAGTGCCACGGAAAGCAGGAAAAGTAGCATAAAAGAATTTTTTTTTTTTTAATTAAGTGCACAAACCTCTCTGCTATGTGTAAATGTAAAAACCCTAAGGCAGGAATGTACTTGAGGCTAACTGGGGTGGTGGAAGGGAGATGGCCTCAGATGAGGTCAAGATAGAGCAGAGGGGGCACGATCAGATGAAATGAGTCTTTAGATTAGTAGGTCCAATCCTGTCATTTGTCCCTCTAAAATTCCACAATGGCTTCCCTTTTCATTTAGGAAAAATCTAAAATCCCTACCACAGTCTACAAGAGCCTACAGAATCCTGCCTCCAGTTATCTCTCTAACCACATTCCCTACAATTGTTTTGTTTTTTGGGTTTTTGTTTTGTTTTGTTTTGTTTTTGGTCCTGTTCCTTTCATAGGCTAAACTCCTTCTCACCTCAAAGCTTTGTTACTTGTTACTTAGCCTTGACAGTTGCAGGTAGAGCTAACTCATTGAGTCTCACTTTAAAATGTCACTTCCTGAGGCACCTGGGTGGCTCAGGTGGTTAAGCATCCAACTGTTGATTTCTGCTCAGGTCATGATCTCAGGGTCATAAGATCAAGCCCCCCATTGGGTTCTGTGCTGAGCATGGAGTCTGCTTGAGTTTCTCTCTCTCCCTCTCCTTCTGCCCCTCCCCACTCTCATGCACACTCCCTCCCTCTCTCTAAAATAAATAAATAAATCTTTAAAATGTCGCTTTCTTAGAAAGGCCTTCTCTGCCCTCGCACTCTAAAGGAACTTCTCAAGGGTGCCTGGGTGACTCAGTCTGTTAAGCATCTGCCTTCAGCTCATGATCCTGGGATGGAGTCCCACATGGGGTACCCTGCTCAGCGGTGAGCCTGCTTCTCCCTCTGCTGCCCCCTGCTCATGCTGTCTCGCCCTCGCTCTCTCTCTCTCAAATAAATGAATAAATAAAATCTTCAAAAAAAGGAACATCTCAGTGGCTTTCCATCATATCAGCACATCATCGTTATTTAATGCTGCTGATGAAACAAACTTCTTCTCACAACTTCATTATGACTTTATGACAACATTGTACATCCATATATCTAGTCAACAAAAAAGTTGTTAAAAACCTACCATGCAAGGCACTATGTTAGGTATTCATTTATTCAACACTTTGCAAATTCTTATTGGGCAATTCCTGAGTACCAGGCCCTAAGTACGGGAGAGACAGTGACCAGCAAGACAGGTGAACACGTCTTTGTTCTCATGAAGCTGACAATTTTATTAGAGAATTATCAAACAGGAACAAAGGGAGCAGAATAGGAATGAGAAATAATTTAGAGAAAATTTGGCGCAGAATAAGAATGAGAATGATTGTGAGCAAGTATGGAAATCAAGTCATAGTAATATCTTTACATATAAACGCCATTAAGGCTGGGTAAGAAGACCATTATTTCAATTAACCAAAATAAAATTGAGAAGACACTACTGATTTAAAAAAAATTAAGGGGTGCCTGAGTGGCTCAGTCAGTTAAGCATCTGCCTTTGGCTCAGGTCATGATCCCAGGGTCTGGGATTGAGTCCTGCATTGGCCTTCCTGCTCAGCGGGGAGTCTGCTTCTCCCTCTCCCTGTGCCCCTCCCCCCGCTCATGCTCGCTCTCTCTCTCTCTCTCTCTCTCTCTCTCGCAAATAAATAAATAAATAAAATCTTTTAAAAAAAAGAAAAAAGAAAAATTTGGATTAGAAGTCTTTTGAAGCATCTATGGTTTAAGAGTAAAAACAACAACAAAAAAACCACCCCCCCCCAAAAAAAGAGTAAAAACCAAAGTATGGGGTTAACTTTTCTTTATGGAAGTCCAACTGGAACGCTCTATCCTTAGATCTCATGATGGACTCCTTGTCATCTGAATCTCAGCTCAAATAGAACTATCTCTAAGGGACCTTCCCTGAGTACACAATCTAAACATCCTCAGCTCTTTCAATACATTATTCATGACAGTTACCACTCTTGGGTGTCCTTTTTATTCATTTGTTGCATATTATCTGCCTTCTGCACAGTAAAGCTGCATGGGAGGCTTACTAGAGTCTAGGACTAGACTGTCTTGCAAATCCCTCTATAGCAGCACCCACGTCAGTGCCTGGCACATGGACTCTTGTTATTTGAATGAATGAATGAATGAATGAATGCATGAAAAACTGAGCCTTTACTCCATGTCAGGCTCTGAGCCATGTGCTTCATATGTAACCTGACAACTGTAAACTGTACAAATTATTTCTGATTTATAGATGAAGACTCAAGGAGGTTAAGTTATAGTTGAGAAGACTGACTCTAAAGCCTAATCTCTTCCCACTGTTGATAAGGATTCTGATTTCTCTCAAGTCTCTCCCACACAATTAATTATAATTAATCACAGGTATTAAGCACTGAGCTTGAATACATCTTGTTGGAACTAAATGCACGAGTAAAGCAGGAAAACATCTAAGTTCAAACAAGCGAGGGCAATTCACAAACCCTCCTTACTTACAGATCCTCGGGTAAATAAGGGTGGATATACTATTAACAGTCTAACTTACTGGTTTAGGAATTATTTAGACAAAAGTCATGCAATCTATCTAGGAAATAATTCCAGATCCAGCTGCTTTAGTATAAACCACTTCCAAAACTTCAGCTTTTGAGTAGTTTGTGAGTTGTTCAGGCATTTTCTCTTTCTTTGTGTCCCTTCTCTCTCTTGCTGGCATAGTTTTGACTTGTTCACTGACACCCCCTCCAACTCCCCCTCAGCCTCCCTCCCCCCCTTTTTTAGTTTAAACTCTCTGCGTCAAGGAATAACCTGGAGGAGCCAAGAGGAGAAGAAACCCGGGAAGCTGTTCCCAACTTTGGAAAGGCGTTCTTGCCACGCCCCCTCACTGCTCCCTCTGCGCGTCCTTACCAGGTAAATTAGAGATCAAGCCTTCGCCTTGACAAGGCGAAAACTGTCCCGTCAGTTGACACACCCTTCCTGTCCGCCGGCGCGTTCCCAGGTATTCGCGTCCCTACTTCCATCCTGGCTCACGCATGCCTTCTGAACGGTGACTTTAGAAAGTCTGCCAGTGTTGCAAACACCTGGCAAAGGGCAAGTGGCCTGGCCCAGCGATTTTTCAGGATTCGCTTGGGGGCCGAAACCCCAGCCTAGCGGGCAGTAACAAACCTACCACTGACTGCGCCCAGTTCCCCGTGTCCTCTTCCGTTGGGCTCTCGCCTTACGTAGCCAAGAAGTGACTGCACAGCGAGTCAGACGCGAGGCTAGCAGGGTTGCACAAGTTTTCATCTCGAAGACAGAGGAGAGATGTGGACGGCCCAGGCGGGTCCGCCGCCCTCCCCCGAGGCCCAGGGCGCCTGACCTTCCACAGTGTCTGACCCTCGCCGAGCCAACGCAGGGCGCAACGCAGACTCCCGCCTCGTCCCGGGGCACGCCCTCCGCCCACCCGGTGACTTTGACCGCGGACTCTGGAAGCGAGTCTGAGTCAGAGGAAGCGTCTTTCTCAGACTAGACTTGGGAATCTTCCCCGCACTCCCCCAGCACCCTGATTTTCCTCGTCCCGACCCTCAGCACGCTGTAATTTACATGGGTCTGCCTCCTGGACCAGAGTGGGAGCCACGTACGTCTGTCTTGTTCGACTCAAGCTTTCCCAGAGCCTGGCACATTGTCCGCACCAGTCAGGAGCTACTGACTGGCCGAAAGACTGAATGAGTACACGCACGAATGAACGCGTTACGAGTCGGTGTATTCATTTCTCTTCTCCACAAGTACCCGGGACTGCCCACCCGGTCTCATCACCACCCAGATGCCAGGTCTCACACTCACCTTCTTGGCAGGGCTCTCCAGGCGGTAACCTCACCTGTCCCCCCATGGCCCCCACTCGGGGCTTCTCGGAGCAGTCCCTCGCTCCTCCTCCACTCGGGCCTCTCCTGCTCCCCAAGGGCCCGCGATGGGGCGGAGCTGTAGGGTTCCGGACGTGTGAGCGCTGACTCCGCCCCTGGACAGCCTCCGCCGACGGGATGGATGGACCTCCGCGCGAGCCACGCCCCCGAGGTCTGAGGCTGGGAACTAGAGCTCGGGGTTGGGACCGCGGTTGCAGGTTCTGGTACCTCGTGAAACTTGCGGGAGCGCTAGCTGCCTCTCGGGTCTGCGGCTGGAGCTGCGCAGTGGACACTTCTTAGTGTTCCTCGGAGCGTGGCGTCCGCCGAGCCAACTCTCCGGCAATTTAGTGGAGTAAAGTCTGTGTTGAGCACCCCTTCTGGCTTCTTCCGAGGTCCAAAAATGTCTTTCTGAGGGCCCTGCTGCAAATGTTGGCGGCTTTGTAAGGAAGTTGCTGGCCATTGGGATTCTGCTCTGATTACCATGCTAAAGTTGATTCTAACAGATTTTGCCCTTCTGGTGCTATCAGATTCTCCCCGCGGTCCCTCGGCTTCAAACTCATGTCTCCCAAAAGCCTTTTTTCTCTAAGTCTTGCAGTTATTTGCAATAAATCCTGAAGCAGAAGCAATGTTCAAAATGAAACGACTTATTCCCACAAAATAGTAATAGCTAACATTTATGATATTCTTGCTTTGCCATGCGTATGTAGGCGCTCATTATATCTCACAACCTAGTCTATTAATGGCCACTTTTTACAGATGAGGGGTCAGAGGCAAAGAGTAAGGTTAAGTAACTTAACCAACTAGTTAGTGAAAGGCTTGGTAGTAGGTCATTATCCCATACGAAATGGGTGTAATTCCTGCCAAAACCTTAGCCGCAGAAGTAGGATGCCTCTGTGCCCTGGGACTTCAACAATGAAGAAAAGTCTCTCCTCTGCTCACCTTGCCTTTGCTCTAGGTAGTATAAACAGTGCTATTAACTTTATTACTAAGAGTATCATGGCAGTGGCCTCAATCTTGCTTTTCTTGTTCTTAGACTGATAAAGAGTTAAGAACAATCAGTCAGTTCAACAATACAAGGCACATGTTTTCACGTGTGGATAACTTCGTGGAGAACGAATAGCTTGGGAAGAATAGGTGAAAATTGGAAGGGAGGGAGATTTATGCCGAATTTGGGTAATAAGCCTTAAAACTCCGATTTCTACTTAAATGTTTTGTTTGAACACCAGACTTGAAAATTTTGCCTTTATTAAGGATTGATGATGATTGTAAATGTGATCCAAAGTAGTATTTATTTATTAATTATTTAACACCTATATAGCATTTATGTGAGCAAGCGCTATTCTAAGCACTTATAAATGTTTGCTTTTTAAATCATTCATAATGGATTGGCAATAATATTATTAACCCCTGCTTTACAGATGAGGAAAGAAAGGCACATAGAAACCAAGTAACTTGTTTATGGACACATAGCTGGCAAGTGGGGGAACTGGGATGCTAACTAATGAAGTCTGGCTTCAGAGTGTAAGCTCTTAACCTATTTGCTAATTGGATATTTTTTTGAAAAAAGAAACCCACTAAAAATGTACCACCCAGATAATTTCTTATAAAAATTGGATTCCAGTTTCGTATTAAGGACTGTTTTAGGTAGGAGGCACTTTGCGGTAATTCCTGTTTTTCAGTTCTGAAAATAAGGAGAAAAACACTCATTAAAAAATATTTAAACTTATTTAGGATCCTTATTTTCTCAGTTTCAATGTTGCCTAAGCAGAACTTTATATTTTCCTTCATTGCCTATTTCTGGATGATTTTGGGTATTACCCTGTTATAGCACCATAGACTGTCTTGAGTGACATTAATTTTGGGGATTTTTATTCCCCCCAAAAGCATGGTGTTTATGTAACCAAAAGAAGAGCATCAAAAAATCTCCAACTGGCCCACTGGTGGACTGTGCCAAGTCAACAGTTGAGAATTTGTGATCCCTTATTTTTTTCTCAATTAGTCTATCTAGGAGGTTTCATATTTTATTTTATTTTATTTATTTTATATTATTTTATTTTATTTATTTTATTTATATTTTATTTCATATTTTATTTTCTTTAAAGATTTTATTTTTAAGTAATCCATGTACCCAATGTGAGGCTCGAATTTATAACCTTGAGATCAAGAGTCTCATGCTCCACCTACTGAGCCAGCCAGGTACCCCTAGGAGGTTTTTAACTTTATTAATTATTCCAAGAACCAACTCTTACCCTTATTTATTTTCTTTACTAATTTTTAAAATTTCATTAGCTTCTGCTATTATTATTATATATTCCTACTGTATTTAATATGTATATTTATTATTTAATTTTTAATTCTTTCCTTCTATACTGACTTTAATTTACTGTTCTTCTAATTTCTAAGGTGGAGACATAGATCATTGATTTTAAACCTTTATTCCTTCTAACCCAAGCATTTAAAACTAATTTGCCTTCAAATACTGTTTTAGCTGCATACAACAAATTTTGATGTGTTGTTTTTTTATCATTTAGTTAAAAATATTTTAAAACTTTCCTAGTGATTTCTTCTTTGACCATGGGCTATTTAGGAGTATGTTGATTGATTTCCACATATTTGGAGATTTTCCAGATATCCTTCTATTATTGATTTCTGATTTAATTCTGTTTTGAAAACAAAATATATTCTTTATACTTACAATCCTCTGAAATTTATTGAGATTTGGCTTCTGGCCCAGCATATCGCCTATCTTGATGAATGTTCCAAGTAAAATTTAAAAGAATATAAATTCTGCAGTTGTTGGGTATAGTATAAATGTCAATTAGGTTAAATTGGTTGCTCAAAATCTAGTTTATTACTGATTTTTGCATTTGCTATATCAATTACTGAGAATAAAGTGTTAAAATCACATGCAATTGTGAGTTTGTCTATAAATTTAGTGATGCCAGTTTTTGTTTCCTGAATTTTTGAAGATTTGTCATTAGGTGCACATACAAGTAGGATTGTTATGTCTTCTTTTTTTTTTTCTTAAAGATTTATTTATTTATTTATTTGAGAGAGAGAATGAGATAGAGAGAGAGAGCATGAGAGGGGAGAGGGTCAGAGGGAGAAGCAGACTCCCTGGTGAGCAGGGAGCCCGATGCGGAACTCGATCCCGGGACTCCAGGATCATGACCTGAGCCGAAGGCAGTGGCTTAACCAACTGAGCCACCCAGGCGCCCGGATTGTTATGTCTTCTTAATGAATTGACACTTCAATCATTATTAAATGTTCTTGTTTATTTCTAGTAATACTTTTTTATCTGAATTTACTTTGATACTAATATAGCTAAGCCAACTGTTTTAGTACTTGAGTTTTCATGTTCTACATTTTTCTATCCCTTTACCTCTATATTTAAAACATTTCTTGTAAATGGGGCTCCTGGGTGGCTCCATTGGTTTAGCAGTGGACTGGGTTTCAGCTCAGGTCATGATCTTGTCGTGGGGATATTAAGCCCCAAGTTGGGCTCTGCACTCAGCACAGAGTCTGCTTCAGATTCTTTCTCCCTTTCCCTCCAGCTCACGCACTCTCTCTAATAAATAAATAAAATCTTTTTTATTTTTTATTTTTTTATTTTTTTAATACAATCTTTTTTATTTTTTTATTTTTATTTTTATTTTTTTAAATTTTTTTAATTGTTATGTTAATCACCATATATTACATCATTAGTTTTTGATGCAGTGTTCCATGATTCATTGTTTGTTCATAACACCCAGTGCACCATGCAAATCGTGCCCTCCTCAATACCCATCACCAGGCTAACCCATCCCCCCACCCCCCTACCCTCTAGAACCCTCAGTTTGTTTTTCAGAGTCCATCATCTCTCATGGTTCGTCTCCCCCTCTGACATACTCCCCTTTTCTTCCTCTCCTGTTATCTTCTTCTTTTCCTTTTTTCTTAAAATATGTTGCGTTATTTGTTTCAGAAGTACAGATCTGTGATTCAACAGTCTTGCACAATTCACAGCGCTCACCGTTGCACATACCCTCCCCAATGTCTATCACCCAGCCATCCCATCCCTCCCACCCCCAACCACTCCAGTAACACTCAGTTTGTTTCCTGAGATTAAGAATTCCTCATATCAGTGAGGTCATGTGATACATGTCTTTCTCTGATTGACTTATTTCACTCAGCATAACACCCTCCAGTTCCATCCACGTCGTTGCAAATGGCAAGATCTCATTCCTTTTGATGGCTGCATAATATTCCATTGTGTATATATACCACATCTTCTTTATCCATTCATCTGTCGATGGGCATCTTGGCTCTTTCCACAGTTTGGCTATTGTGGACATTGCTGCTATAAACATTGGGGTACATGTACCCCTTCGGGTCCCTACATTTGTATCTTTGTGGTAAATACCCAGTAGTGCAATTGCTGGATCGAACGGTAGCTCTAATTTCAACTGCTTGAGGAACCTCCATACTGTTTTCCAGAGGGGTTGCACCAGCTTGCATTCCCACCAACAGTGTAGGAGGGTTCCCCTTTCTCCACATCCCCGCCAACATCTGTCGTTCCCTGACTTGTTAATTTTAGCCATTCTGACGGGTGTGAGGTGGTATCTCATTGAGGTTTTGATTTGGATTTCCTTGATGCCGAGTGATGTTGAGCACTTTTTCATGTGCCTGTTGGCCATTTGGATGTCTTCTTTGGAGAAATGTCTGTTCATGTCTTCTGCCCATTTCTTGATTGGATTATTTGTTCTTTGGGTGTTGAGTTTGATAAGTTCTTTATAGATTTTGGATACTAGCCCTTTATCTGATATGTCGTTTGCAAATATTTTCTCCCATTCTGTCGGTTGTCTTTTGGTTTTGTGGACTGTTTCTTTTGCTGTGCAAAAGCTTTTTATCTTGATGAAATCCCAATAGTTCATTTTTGCCCTGGCTTCCCGTGCCTTTGGCGATGTTTCTAGGAAGAAGTTGCTGCGGCTAAGGTCGAAAAGGTTGCTACCTGTGTTCTCCTTTAGGATTTGGATGGACTCCTGTCTCACGTTTAGGTCTTTCAACCATTTGGAGTCTATTCTTGTGTGTGGTGTAAGGAAATGGTCCAGTTTCATTCTTCTGCATGTGGCTGTCCAATTTTCCCAACACCATTTGTTGAAGAGACTGTCTTTTTGCCATTGGACATTCTTTCCTGCTTTGTCAAAAATAAGTTGACCATAGAGTTGAGGGTCCATTTCTGGGCTCTCGATTCTGTTCCATTGATCTATGCGTCTGTTTTTGTGCCAGTACCATACTGTCTTGATGATGACAGCTTTGTAATAGAGCTGGAAGTCCGGAATTGTGATGCCGCCAGCTTTGCTTTTCTTTTTCAGTATTCCTCTGGCTATTCGGGGTCTCTTCTGGTTCCATACAAATTTTAGGATTATTTGTTCCATTTCTTTGAAAAAAGTGGATGGTATTTTGATGGGGATTGCATTGAATGTGTAGATTGCTCTAGGTAGCATTGACATCTTCACAATGTTGATTCTCCCAATCCATGAGCATGGAACGTTTTTCCATTTCTTTGTGTCTTCTTCAATTTCTTTCATGAGTATTTTATAGTTTTCTGAGTACAGATCCTTTGCCTCTTTGGTTAGATTTATTCCTAGGTATCTAATGGTTTTGGGTGCAATTGTAAATGGGATCGACTCCTTGATTTGTCTCTCTTCTGTCTTGTTGTTGGTGTATAGGAATGCCACTGATTTCTGTGCATTGATTTTATATCCTGCTACTTTACTGAATTCCTGTATGAGTTCTAGCAGTTTTGGGGTGGAGTCTTTTGGGTTTTCCACGTACAGTATCATATCATCTGCAAAGAGTGAGAGTTTGACTTCCTCTTTGCCGATTTGGATGCCTTTGATTTCTTTTTGTTGTCTGATTGCTGTGGCTAGGACTTCTAATACTATGTTGAATAGCAGTGGTGAGAGTGGACATCCCTGCCGCGTTCCTGACCTTAGGGGAAAGGCTCTCAGCCTTTCCCCATTGAGAATGATACTCGCTGTAGGTTTTTCATAGATGGCTTTGATGATATTGAGGTATGTACCCTCTATCCCTATACTCTGAAGAGTTTTGATCAAGAAAGGATGTTGTACTTTGTCAAATGCTTTTTCTGCATCTATTGAGAGGATCATATGATTCTTGTTCTTTCTTTTGTTAATGTATTGTATCACGTTGATTGATTTGCGGATGTTGAACCAGCCTTGCAGCCCAGGAATAAATCCCACTTGGTCATGGTGAATAATCCTTTTAATGTACTGTTGGATCCTATTGGCTAGTATTTTGGTGAGAATTTTTGCATCCATGTTCATCAAGGATATTGGTCTGTAATTCTCTTTTTTGATGGGGTCTTTGTCTGGTTTTGGGATCAAGGTAATGCTGGCCTCATAAAATGAGTTTGGAAGTTTCCCTTCCATTTCTATTTTTTGGAACAGTTTCAGGAGAATAGGTATTAATTCTTCTTGAAATGTCTGATAGAATTCCCCCGGGAAGCCATCTGGCCCTGGGCTTTTGTTTCTTGGGAGATTTTTGATGACTGTTTCAATTTCCTTAGTGGTTATAGGTCTGTTCAGGTTTTCTATTTCTTCCTGGTTCAATTTTGGTAGTTGATACATCTCTAGGAATGCACCCATTTCTTCCAGGTTCTCTAATTTGCTGGCATAGAGTTGCTCATAATTAATACAATCTTTTTTAAAAAGCCATTTCTTGTAAATGACCTAAAGATGCATCTTTTTTTATTTTATTCCACCTAAGACTTGAGAAGACCCCTTTGCAGATTTCTGGAGCTCTTTCTCTGCACAGCTTCCTCCTCACTGCAACCCTGTTCTGCAATTCAAGCCACTTTGGTCTCCAAGATCATATTTCAGACTCCTCAACTAAGCCAGACCATTGGGCTCTGCCTTATTTCCCTGTTCTTATGTCACAGTTCAGAAATTGCTTTTGGGCAGGGTTCAACTCTTTTTCTCCCCTTCTCTCAAGTATCACACTCCTGCGCTGTTGTCTAGTATTTTGAAGACAGTTGTTTCATATCTTTTGTCCAGTTTGGAATCAAGCTACATCATCATGAGCAAAAGCTAAGTCCATAGTGTAGGTGACTTATAGGAGCCAAATGCAATGTTGGAACATGATATGTAAAATTTATGATTTATTTCTGAATTTAAGTATCATTTTATGAGTTGTATTGATAAACAGTACAAAGATTGCCCACATAGAAACTAACAAAATGTTGTAAACTCGATGATGACTCAAGAAGAATGATCAAATTTGAGTGCATTACTTACCTCGACTCTTAGCTTGTCAGGGATCGTAACTGGGACTAATGTCTGTTCCTGTCACTTGCACTTGCTATCCCGTAGCTACCATGCATGAATGTATCTCCATCCATGTTGGCCAGGCTGGTTTCCAGATTGGCAATGCCTGTTGGGAACTCTATTGCCTGGAATACTTCCAGCCTAATGGCCAGATGCCAAGTGATAAGACCACTGGAGGAGGAGATGACTCCTTTAACACTTTGTTCAGTGAGATGGGTCCTGGCAAGCACACCTTCAACACCTTCAGTGTTTGTAGACCTGGAACCCACAGTCATTGATGAAGTTCACACTGGCACTGACTGCCACCTCTTCCACCCTGAGCAGCTCATCCCAGGCAAGGAATATGCTGCTGATAACTATGTCTGAGGGCACTACACCATTGGCAAGGAGATCACTGACATTGTCTTGGACCAAATTCAGAAATTGGCTGACCAGGGCATGGGTCTTCAAGGCTTCTTGGTTTTATACAGTTTTGGAGGGGGAACTCGTTCCGGGTTCACCTCCCTGCTGATAGAACATCTCTCTGTTAATTATGGCAAGAAGTCCAAGCTGGAGCTCTCCATTTACCCAGCTCCCCCAGATTTTCACAGCTGTAGTTGAGCCCTACAACTCCATCGTTACTACCCATACCACCCTGCAACACTCTGATTGTGCCTTCATGGTAGACAATGAGGCCATCTACGACATCTGTCATAGAAAGCTTGATGTTGAATGCCCACCCTACACTAACCTTAACCACCTTATTAGCCAGATATTTCTTTCATCACGGCTTCCCTCAGATTTGATGGAGCCCCGCATGTTGATCTGACAGCATTCTACACCAAACTGGTGCCCTTTCCCCGCATCCACTTCCCTCTGGCCACATATACTCTCGCCATCTCTGCTGAGGAAGCCTACCATGAACAGCTGACTGTAGCAGAGACCACCAACGCAAGCTTTGAGCCAGCCAACCGGATGGGGAAATGTGACCCTCTCTGTAGTAAATACATGGCTTGCTGCCTGTTGTACCATGGCGATGTGGTTCCCAAAGATGTCAATGCTGCCACTGCCACCATCAAGACCAAGCGCAGCATCCAGTTTGTGGACTGCTGCCCCACGGGCTTCAGAGTGGGCATTAATCACCAGCCTCCCACTGTGGTACCTGGTGGAGACGTGGCCAAAGTACAGCGAGCTCTGAGCGTGCTGAGTAACACCACACCATTGCTGAGGCCTGGGCTCACCTGGACCACAAGTTTGACCTGAGGTATGCCAAGCGTGCCTTTGTTCACTGGTATGTGGGGGAAGGCATGGGGGAAGGAGAGTTCTCTGAGGCCCGTGAGGACATGGCTGCCCTTGAGAAGGATTATAAGGAGGTTGGTGTGGATTCTGTTGAAAGAGAAGGTGAAGAAGTAGGAGAAGAAGACTAATTACTCTTCCTTTCAGCCCTGCAACATGTCACACTCAGAATTTTAGCTTCCACATTAGCCAACAGGCATTAAAACTTTCTAGTTAGATTGCTTCACTTTTAACTGTGATCACGTCTTACTTTTCCATGTGTACCTGTAAGATTTTTCCATCATGTCTTAAAGCAAAGGCTTTAAGAAAGAAAGAAAAAAAAAGTATTATCAAACCTGGCCCTACTATCAACAGAACACAGATAATGTAAAATTTTGACTATTATAAGGCATTTAGTAATTTTTCTGAAAAGGCAGAAAAATAAATTGTATGTAATATATAACAATTTACCATTTATGTATATCTTTATTTTATTACTTATATGAACATCCCTGGCCCATCAGTAGACCCACCCAGACATGTACAATAATTAAATCCAGTTGTCTTTGACATTTTGCCAAGTTTCAATCACATTAAAACAATCTGTTCTACAGATTTGATTTTTTTGTTGTTGTTACAAAGGTATGTTTTTCGAGGTGAAGACAAAACACATTTTATTTAATACTTCATTAGCTTGATTTTAAATATTTAGGCATGTGGTATATAGGCGTCTATTTGTTCCCTTGCCTCAGTCCTGCTAATGTTAGGGGTGGGCCTGTGGGAGAAGTGGCACAGTGACCAAATTTAAAAAAAATTTAGTTATCATACAGAAGATTTGAAAGCTGAATCCAAAGCCAGTTTTGGGAAGGGCAATAAGCAACCATATTTTCACTGTAGATTCTGCAAAAATCCTAGCATATTGAAGGTACAAATTTACAAAATTTGAAATTTCATCTTTACCTAAAAGACTTAAAATCCTCTGGTACAACCACACACTTCTCCATGACAGATTCATTCCTACTCTGAATCCTTTTGAGCCTTTCTATATCTAATTACGTTGTTTACCTAGAAATTCGATACTCTAACAGCAAATTACTAATAGTGGGCCTCAGGAACTATTTCTCAGTAAAATAATAATAATCTTAATAGTTATATAACAAGGCCCTGATTTGTGCCAGACACTGTGGGAAGAGTTTTAATGTAGATTATCTCTAATTACCATAACCTGATACAAAGAAGCCCTCCCATTATACTGATGAAAAAAGCAGAGGCTTAGAGAAGTTAAATAATTTGCCCAAGACCAAGGATGCAAGTCTACATTAGTCTGACTCCGAAGTCTATTATTTCCAATATTCTAAGCAACTATTATCAGATGCTAAAATTCTATTACTCAACTTCTCCTTATATATAAGAGGATTAATCAAAATTCTATAAGTTTTTGAGGCCAGTTAAATTCCGACATAATAATAAACATTTTGTTTATTTTAAATTGCATAATAATTTATGAGGGGGTCTTGTAATTTCGGTTACTATAGAATGACAGTAGACAGTAAAGATACAGTAATGAACAACACAGACACAGGCCCTGGCTCCATGGAGTTTACATTTCTTACAGAGAAGACAAACATTAAACAGTTAATTACATGACATTTAATTATTATGGTTATAAATGTTGAGGAGACATCACTGACCACTCTGCCTAAAAGTCTTGGTGGGTTGGAAGATAGACTATCAAATATTTAATAATTTAGGGTCAAGAGCCAGAATCCCTGGAATCACATGATTTTTGAAATGAAAATACAGGAGTCAATGTCATGCAAATGAGCATTTATAGTTAGAGGCAGTTTAAATAGGATTATAAAGATTAGAGGGCGCTGACAAAGCAAGACCCGGAACCAGACTAAAAGTAGCCTACTAAACAGATAATCCAATGTGGCTATGTTCTTTCCATCAGTCAAGGTTACTGCAGGTCCCCGGAAAAGAAATCCATTGATAGATGGACTAGGTCAAGCTGATCACATTTTGGGGAGGAAAACAAAACAAAACAAAATAAAACACACTCTTACCCTTTTAAGCTTCAGTAAATCAGAAAAATGTCCTAGTAGGTTTTATGTGTGAAAACAACATTCCTACTTACCTTCAATTTCAGCAGAGATAATTTTCCCCTGGCAGTCTTCTAGTCTAGCTCCTTTTTCTCCCCAAATCTTAGGGTTCCTTGTAAGTGCTTCCTCAGCTCTTGATCACCTTGTATTGTAAACATCTCTTCTTTGGCCTGTCTCCCTCCTGGTTACTGTCTCTAAGGAAAAGGCTTGTGTGTGCTCCCAGACCTTCAAACAGTGCCTAGCACAGTGTGGTGCTTAGGAATTCCAAGTTGAATGAACAAATAAACACGTGAACGAATTCTCTGCCTTTATGAAGGATTAGTATTTCACATTGTTAAGTGTTCTACACATAAAATACAGATTTTCATTAAAAAAACAAATGAATTATTTCATTTGATCATACTTTACTACTTTACTAGAATTATATAATAAATTATTTAGAAACAAGATATAAATAATGGTTCTACAGCTTTACATAAGTTAGCTATTTAATAGCTGCACATACCTGGCTACCAGAAGTCCCATGACAACATATGGAGGACAGGTGAGGCCTCAGCCTTGTGCTGCAGAGGTCCCGTTTAGATGCAGTCCAAGAGCTCAGAGGAAAGGGAAGGAGAGTGAGAGCACATTTACTGTGTATACCAAAAGTGTGTGATACACTATAACCTTGCTCCATTTATCTTCATAAAAACCTAACGAGCTAGGGCGCCTGGGTGGCTCAGTCGTTAAGCGTCTGCCTTCAGCTCAGGTCATGATCCCAGGGTCCTGGGATGGAGTCCCCCATCGGGCTCCCTGCTCCGCGGGAAGCCTGCTTCTCCCTCTCCCACTCCCCCTGCTTGTGTTCCTGCTCTCGCTGTGTCTCTGTGTCAAATAAATAAATAAACTATTTAAAAAACAAAACAAGACAAAACAAAAAAAACCCTAATCAGGTAGACATTACATTTTCATTTTACAGATAAAGAAATTGAAGCTCAGAAAGATTAAGTCATTTTTTCTAGACTACACAGCTAGTGAGCATTATCCCAAGAATTGGTAATACTCAGTCCATCCTTAATTATGGTTCAGGAGGGGAAAGGTACAAGAAAGAGTATGAGAGTTGGTATAGAAAGGTGTATTTGAGATAAAACAAATGAGTCCTTCCAAAGAAGTAAAGAATTTTATGTGAGAGAGAGAGAGAGAGTGTGTGTGTGGGGGGGGGAAGAGATGGAGAGAGAGAAAGAGAGAGAGAGAGAGAGAGAGAGAGAGACTGATTGAGCGATTTGATGAGAGACAGAAGCAGGAAAATATTTACCCTTAGCCTGAAAGGCTGACCTAAAGCCTGCATAGTTTGGATGAGGATCAAATATGTGCTGTTTGCTACATTCCTTAAGGGTCTCACCACTGCCTGTATATCTCACCAATAGTTAATATTGAACTGAATGATAAGCAGCACAGGAATCTTGCAAAAGTAGTTTTAGGAGTGGAAATTCAAAGAAACTTTTGTAATCTGATACTCCCTGCATGCCCCCTTCCCTTTGATTACTAAGTCAATAACCACCAGCCTCACACGGCAAAATGTGCAGCTCTTTTTGCCCAAGGGACCTGTCCCTGTACTACAATGAACTTAGTAAGTTGCCCAGTAAGTGTCTCAAGAATTCTTTCTGGACCATTGCGCGCGATGACCTCGCATTGAGGTTCATTGGGGCAAGAGCTATTTTATAATCACAAGTTCTATGAAGTTTCATGATGTCCACTGGAAGTTAAGTTGGCAGGAGGAAGAAATTTTTATTAGAATTATTGCTCCAAATATTTAATTCATTAAATCATTTTAGAAAGTTTCAAATAAGAAACAATCCATGAGAAAATGAATATTCCATGGCTATATATGGGAACAAATTCCCAATCTTGTCATCTTGTTTTATTTTTAGTTGTATTTGTTTTAGTTTTATCTTTCACATAAGAGATAGGACTAGAGAATGCAAGCTGGTACAGCCACTCTGGAAAACAATATGGAGGTTCCTCAAAGAGTTAAAAAGAGAGCTACCCTACGACCCAGCAATTGCACTACTGGGTATTTACCCCAAAGATACAGATGTAGTCAAAAGGAGGGGCCATGCACCCCAATGTTCATAGCAGCAATGTCCACAATAGCCAAACTGTGGAAAGAGCCGAGATGCCCTTCAACAGACGAATGGATAAAGAAGGTGTGGTCCATATCTACAATGGAATATGACTCAGCCATCAGAAAGGATGAATACCCACCATTTGCATCGACATGGGTGGAACTGGAGGGGATTATACTAAGTGAAATAAGTCAAGCAGAGAAAGACAATTATATGGTTTCACTTATTTGTGGAACATAAGGAATAGCAGGGAGGACATTAGGAGAAGGAAGGGAGAAATGGGGGGGGAATCAGAGGGAGAGACGAACCATGAGAGACTATGGACTCTGAGAAACAAACTGAGGGTTCTAGAGGGGAGGGGGTGGGGGCATGGGTTAGCCTGGTGATGGGTATTAAGGAGGGCACGTACTGCATGGAGCACTGGGTGTTATACGCAAACAATGGATCGTGGATCACTACATCAAGAACTAAAGATGTATTGTATGGTGACTAACATAACATAAAAAAAAAAAAAGAGGACTAGAAAAAGATCGCTCTAATTAAACCTAGTATATTTCCTAACCAGAAAAATGTTTTTCAACTTTTAAAAGAAACCAGGGAATTTATGACAGCAAACTAATTATTATAAAATAAAGCTTAATTCTGCCATTTGTCTTTTAAAAATTATAATACCAGCCACTTATCAAGTGTTTACTATGCTTCGGGAACTGTAAAATAAATTCTTCATATTACGATAGCTCATTTTAATCCTCATAACAAATCTGTAAGGTATTATCATGTCCGTTCTATGAAAACTGAAACCAAGGCCCAGAAGCTTCACTTACCATGTTCCAAATCGCAAGCCAGTGAACAATGGAGCTGAGATTCAAACTCAGGCCTGTGACTTGGAAACCTCTGCATTTAAATCTAGCATGGTGTCACAGAAATCACCTCCCCACAGAAGTGGGTGGTGATAATTGGCATAAGAGAGGCAGGGGCAAAGTGAAGACTAGATTTAAGAACAAAAGAGTCTTCCGTATTAGACAACAAGTAGCAATTTTTGGAAAACCCTTACTCCCAAGAATATTAAAAAGGTCCACAGAGGATCTGAGTACTTTCCTGACTGATAGATCCAAATTGGATGATTAAGACAGTTAAAATATTTCAAGGAGAAAATTTCTTAGATGTGAAGAGCATACTAAAAATGCAAAAAGTAATAGTTAAAAACTATCATTTTTGAGCACTTCTGTGCAGGTAATATGCTAAGGGGTTTACAGACTCGTGCAAACAGTGGTGTTTTCCCATTTACAATGCTTCTGCTGTTGCTGTTAGAGACACCTTTCTGAAATGGGTGACCTGATCTAATTTTTCATGCTTTTACCTTCCAGATCCTAGGGCAGTGTGGTGCTCTGGAGTCAGATAGGACTTGGTGCAGGGTTGCCAGAGAAAAAAATACAGATCACCCAGTTAAATTTGAAATTCCGATGAACATCAAATAATTTTTTAGTGTAAGTTCATCTCATGCAATATTTGGGATATACTTACACTGTATTTTCATTTGCTAACTCTGGGAAGCCCATCTGGGTGTAAATCCCAGCTAACTCTGATACAATACTAGCCATTGTGTCCCTGGGAAAATTACTTCACCTCCAAACCTTTATTTCCTCCTTCGTAGAATTAAGTAGGTACAGTATCTACCTCACAGGACTGTTAGGATTTCACACATTCATATAGCTCAGAGAAAAGTTAAATTCCTTTCTGTCTTGAGAAGTTCTCTTTGTGTGTCTCTTCACTATTTACTATCCTTTATATGGGGGATTTTAACATTTACTACCATTCTGTGCTTTTTGAAATGTTTTCAGTTAATTTCATAGAGATGGTTTTAAGATACCTCCATGTTATGCAAAGCAAGGGGCTTATTTTCCTAAGTAGATTATGTAACTCTGCTTAAAGAGACTGACACAATAACATTTTAGCATAAAACCAAATTGTGACCTACGTGACTACATTGGTTAGTTTGGAGGAAGTTTGTTACAGAGTGGATTTATCAAAAACACCCATTCTAGCAGTTTAAAGACTATGTGTTTAACTAAGTTACAAAAAGTAAGTTAAAATAGTATATTTGGTAACATACTGATTGAAAAAATTGAAGGAAGTCAACAAATTACAAATGACAGTCATTTACTTAATGTTATATAGTCAAACAGGTAACCAGATTTTCTGGAAATTATACTGCTAATACAAATTTGAAGTAATAAAAATGGTACTACACTTTAATCTAGTAATCTAATTCCTAAGAAAATAGTAAGTAATCACAGATATACATAATGATTCAAAAATAAAAACATTCCTTTTGAAAAATTGAGATCAGAGGAAAAATGTCCAATGAAATGGAAATCACTCCATAAATTATGTAATAATGGCATATGATAGAATCTGATGCAGTCTTCAAAAGGACACTTTAGGTACATATTTAGCAATATAAAAATGATAATATATTATTAAATAAAACCAGAATGATTTTATATAAAAACTATATATATGAGAGTATAAACCAAAATGTTAATATTGATTATGATAAGAATATGAGTAAGGTAAACACGTTTCAGTTTTATTTTCTTCTTTTCTGTAATATCCACATTTCATGAAACATGTTTTCTTTTATAATTAGAAATTAAATATTACTTTTAAAATTCTAGAGCCCAAAAGCCAACCTTCCAAAAGAAGAGGAGAGAGTACTCAGTACTCTGCTAATTTTCTCTGTCAGGCACCGTGGGGTATCTCCCCTTTCGAGAACCTTGGAGCCCACTGGGTGCTGAGGCCATTCAACTGAAACAGTAAACATTACTGGGTTGTTCAACGGCTAATTAGTCAGCAGGACAAATAGTTCAAGTATTGGAGAAAAAAGGATGTATTTTTGGAGCTGATATATTGAAATGAAAGCAGTTTTGCTAAATGGAGACAGTATTTATTTCATGCTGTTCATGAATTTTCAGTCACAAGCCGAAGTTTTGAGACTATGTAAATTGTCAAATGTTGCACTAAAAATTTTTAGGGAAATTTATTTTTGAGTCATTAGAATAACACTTAGATGCTAACTGGCATATCTTAATGTTTTTTGCACAACTAAAGTATGAACTATTCTTTCAGGCAAGCTCAGACTCATGCTGTTTTATCTCTTGACCAGATATGTTTCACACATGTAATTCTTTCACAAAAGACAAAATAAACAGATCAATGAATAAATAATTCACTCTATTTATATTTTAATAGTTTTTAATATGATGGCACTGTATTTAGAAATTTAATCATACATTGTAAAAACCTAAACAGTTCTTTCAAGATTATAACCTTGGGTGAATTGATAGTGTGACTTTAATAAAATCCATTAGGCAGTATTACCCTTGGCTAACTTCACTTTCAGATTTGTTAAGAGGTGTAATTCTGAGCAACCCCCTTTTATCCCTAACTCTTATGCATATTAATAAGCTCCGGGTCAAGCTAAGGATAATGGTGATTTGGTTGCTGTTATTTTCATCCATATATAAATCCGCAAATCCAATACCGACCCATGAAAATCCTCCTTTGACAATGCCACAGAACTGTTTCTTTCCTTGGGAATGATTAGGAAAACTAGCCGTTTGCACATGTTTACAGAAAGGAACAAGATCAGCATATTTATTATTTAAAAAAATTAGGACCTGGATTTTGACAATGTCAAGATTTACACTATATCCCTGTTTATTTTGGATATACCACTGACTTCCATTTCTAGAAGACACAGAGATATTGCTTAAGCAACCAAAGGTAAGAAACCAGTCATAATTACTGTTGTATTTTCACATAGGCTTATAACTCTGTTTTGATTTATTAAAGTAACAGCATTTGCTTTGTTTTCTATCTTACATGTTTTCTATTTACACCCGATGATTGCTTGTATTTTTCACAGATAAGTGAATATTTTACTAAAATACATTTTTAGTTAAAAATAATAATAAATAAAGACCTGGTAATATGATTCTACTAATCTGAATATCACAACACAGTAAATATTACCTCCTTTTTGCAAATTTCAAGTTCATTTTTAGAATTCAGAAATAGTAACTTTGGCAGATGTGTCTTTCTGCAAAGGAAGTACCATATACTGGGTTTTCTTTCTCTTTAAAATGTTTGAAGATTGAATACCATTACATTCATATAAGTCTTTCTTTTAAAGATTTTATTTATTCATTTGACAGCGAGAGACATAGTGAGAGAGGGAACACAAGCAGAGGGAGTGGGAGAGGGAGAAGCAGACCTCCCGCGGAACAGGGAGCCCGATGCGGGGCTGGATCCCAGGACCCTGGGACCATGACCTGAGCTGAAGGCAGACGCTTAACAACTGAGCCACCCAGGTGCCCAAATTCATAAAAATCTTAATAAAAAATTAACTCCTGAAATATGAACCCATCGAGAACTTCTTAAGTGGTGGGTATTTTATAACCATTATCATAGCAACCTGCATATCCCCCTTTTAGAGATAAATAAGTGGTCTAAAGAGATTAAGTGCGTTCCTAAAGGCAAAATACTACTGATGTGTGACAGAGCCAGAACTGAAATCACCTTACCTTCTTTTAATTCTCCATGATAGGCATGTATATTTTAATTAGACTTTTCATTACTGTGAAATTTTTATAAATTTTTATAAATTTAAAACCTAATCCTTAGGGGTACCTGGGTGGCTCGGTCGGTTAAGCATCTGCCTTCTGCTAGGGTCATGATCCCAGAGTCCTAGGATCTAGCCCCGCATCAGGCTCCCTGCTCAGTGGGGAGTCTGCTTCCCCTCTGCTCCTCACCACAATTGTACCCTCTCTCTTTCAAATAAATAAATAAAATCTTAAAAAAAACCTACTCTTTATCATTTTTTTATAGTGCCAAGATTACAGGATTATAAATACTTGTCATTTCATTCTATAATAGAAAGTTAGACATTGTTAAACTAAGTTTTTAAAATGTTCCTATCAATAAACACGTCTTATAATTGGCTTTTTACATTTTGATCTTTTGGTTTATATACCCCTTAATTTGTTCAATTACATTCATTCCTTTGCTTAGCATTCTTTCCATACACCTCTTTCACTCAAGTCTTGTTAGATCAAGCAGGCAGACAAAAGAGGATAGGGTGAGGTGGGGTATCAGAGTAACTGTAAATACAAGACCTAATAGTTATCGATTATACTTTCTATACCATAGAGGATACACCCTCTTTTCTCTACACTTGGAATGTTTATAAACCCTGATCACAAAATAATCTCAGTAAGGCAAAAAAAGTATACAGGCTACATTCTCTGCCCACAGTCAAAGTTAGAAATAATAAGTAAAGCTTAAAATTAAAGACCCTACCCCTTAGTAATGAAAAAAAAAAAAAAAAGCAGAGGTAGTGTTGGCAGGGAAGAATCGTCAAATACGTCTTTAAGTGAAGATAGCAAAACAGTGATTACAGATCTTTCTCTTTTTCAGGGACGTAATTTTTTGGGGGGCTGTGAAGTCAATATGTGTAAAAAGTCTGGATAAAATAGATTATTTTCTACAAAAATAATGTCAAAATTTAGTGTTAGAAGTAAAAATTAAATTGATGAAAAATTACAGGCAAAATTGAAAGAAGGGTCCAAGAACTACTTCCAAAAAATGCCACTTGTAACTTAAATATTTTTTACTTATTAATTTATTCAACAAATATTATTTAGTACCTATTGTGTTCCAGGCACTGTCCTATTGTGTCCCCATCAATAGGTCAAAGGAATAAATCCATATAATGCCAGAACCTTTCACCTTGGGTAAGAGTACATGGGAACTGGGCTGCCATATTTTAAGTTTTGGCTGTGGTGCTAACCAAACTTCCCACAGCTGGTATTACATCCCCTTAAAGAAGAAATATAATGTACCTCCCCTTCAGCAGACAACCTCTGTGTGAAGATTTAGAGCTATGCTATGAACTATGCTAATGTAGTCAAAAATGTACACAGCCTACCTTCTCTGGAGACTCTATGTGGGACAAGTGATTATAATTATACCTAATGGTCCTTAAACGTACAAATGTTCCAAAGAACAAATCAATTTAGCTTTAATTCATATGGCTTTAGTTGATGAGAAGGTAATTGATAAATTTCAACATCTATTTTTGATAAAATAGGAAATTAGTAATAAAAACCTTTAAAATAATAAAGACAATTTGTCTGAAATCAATGGGCAAAAATAGGAGAAATTCTAGAGACTGAAACAGACAAAGAGTGCTGATATATTATCTAACATTGTTCTATGATTTCTACTCAACACAGTCACACAGGAAACAGAAGTAAAGAATACAGTTTGCAGAGATAAAATTAATATTACCTGTGGATAATATGATTGTCCACTCAAAAAAACTTCAAAGGATTATTTTTTTTAAAAGATTTTATTTATTTGAGAGAGAGAGAATGAGAGAGAGAGAGCGCACATGAGAGGGGGGAGGGTCAGAGGGAGAAGCAGACTCCCTGCTGAGCAGGGAGCCTGATGCAGGACTCGATCCTGGGACTCCAGGATCATGACCTGAGCCAAAGGCAGTCGCCTAACCAGCTGAGCCACCCCGGTGTCCCTTCAATGGAAAACTAATAAAAAGTTCAGTAAGATAATAGGCTACAAAATAAATATATAAATTAATAGTTCTTCTATAAACCAGTAATAATTAGTCAATACAATAAACATAGATCTTATTTACAAATAAAAAGTTTAATGCATAGAGTGTATTAATAAGAAATGTGTATAGCTTATTTAAAGAAAATTACAGGTATACAAACTAGATTTTTAAAAGCCTCAATAAATGAGATGTCTCTTGTCATATGATTTTAAAAGTTTTAATATATTAAGCATATGAGTCTCCCAAAATTCATACATCTAATGAAATCTCTTTTTAAAACACATTATGTTCTAGGGAACATGATAAAATTATTCTGAAGGCAAATGGGAATAATAAATGTACACATTGTACTGTCATAGAAATAGCTACTTAAATTAGTCATTAAAATGATGATGGAGTGTAGATGTTTATTACCACTACGTGTGGTGTAGACCTAGTGTTTATGCAATAAAATAAGTAACAAAAGTAAAACAATTTTTCGCATTATTATGCGCTAGACATTATGTAAAGTTCTGTAGACATAAAAAAATCAGTGCTCATTGGTGCCTGCTCTCAAGTCTGGTGGGAAAGACTGCTGTAAATGGATCATAATAAAAGAATGGGTCAGTGCACTGATGCTAAGTGCTCCATATTACGTGAGTGCTGAGGGGAGCATCAGGCACCCAGGCCTTCTAATTTCAGCCATTAGAAATATTTGTTTTTTCCTTCTTTCTTTACCTTTATCACATGGTGTTTCCTTTGCCAAGAATGCTCATTTCCTCTGCTGCCTGGCAAACTCCTACTCATCCTTCAAGATCCAGTTACATATCCCCTGCTTTGGAAAGCTTTTTGTGAATCTCCCAACTGTACAGAGTTGGCCTATGCACACACAAAATTGTCCTATTAGATTTTTACTACTTACAGGGTTCTCTTTACTAACTTCTCTCAGGCTGGAAGCCTGTCTTAATCAAAAATCCATCCTGCCCTCACACCTCAACAAGCTACATGGTGTTTCTGTTTACACAACTTGAGCTCAACAAATGTTGAGAAGCAAAAATGGTAAGTGCAGATTAGATTGTTATCTGCAAATTGTTTGCAAGTAAAAATATCAGTACTCTTAATGTGTTCCTTTTAGGTATAAGGTATAAATTTGTAAGAAAAGAGGGAAAAAAATTATCCTAAATTTCAAATACTCATTGTGACTGACAATATCTCCATGTAATTAGAATCCAGGGGTCCTGAAGTGCTGGACTCTAAGTATTTATTTGCCTTTTTATATGTTTATTCACTTTTATGATTTCCATAAAAAGTTTGTATTTGTGTTGTCCCAGGGCATATACAGAGAAAAAGAAGTTCTCTCTCCTTCAGAAGCTTAGAGAACCTCCAGGAAGTGGGACATACACATGCAAACATAGATGTATAGACAATAAAATAAGTGCTTAGGGCCAAAGGAATAATTTAAAATATAGTCAGTATATATATATATCTCATGGATGGTGAAATTACAATAGATTTTGTGGAAGATGGAACTCTAAGACTTTCCACAAACACCTCTCATCAGTATGCATTTCCTGAGGAATTCCACTGAAACAGATATTGGGGTGAGATATCCTAACATAAGAGGCAAGGAAACCTTTGGTTAATCAGAATTTATTAATTTTGGGGGGTCGGTTTTTAGAATTCTGAATAGTTTCTGATCCAAAGGAGAAAGTGGAAAGATAACACATTAAAATCTCCAATGATAGCAGAAAGTCTTTGTTCCTATCCTTGATCAGTAAACACACCAATTTTATGTATTTATCATTTATCTATCTATCTATCATCTATCTATCTATCTATCTATCTATCTATCTATCTATCTATCTATCTATCTATTTAGAGAGAGAGAGAGAGAGAAAGACAAGGAGCAGAGGGAGAGGGAGAGAGAATCCCAAGCCGGATGCAGGGCTCGATCTCACGACCCTGAGATCATGATCTGAGCTGAAATCAAGAGGTGGACGCTTAACCAACTGTGCCACCCAGGTACTCTGAATGTATTGATTTTAAAGAAAACTTTTTCAATGATCAAGGGTCTTGCAATGCCCCAACATCATAATATATATGATTTTATAGTTAAAATCAAGTCTTTACATTTATCTGAAAAACTTTTCTAGTAAACGGGAATGTATTAGTGAACAAAACAGAATTTTTTGCTCTTACATGCTTACATTTTCTGGCATTAAACCACTCTGTTATATCACTGTTTTCTTGTAAAATGTTTTGGCTAAAAAAGAAGTATTGGAAGATATATTTGGTTATTTAATGGTTTTGTTCTTGGCTTTTGATCAATCGAGATTTTATTTTATGTTGGCTACTTTGTGAATTGTCTGTGGATTGTGAAGGTGGTGATAATGAGTACGGCAATTATGCCCTCCTTGGTGAAATTGTTTCTCCCTGAGAAAAGAGTGTGTTTTTCTCATGAGTTGTTAGCAGGTGACTTAGCGAGCCTGGCAGGTCCCTGTGCATGCTAAGGGCAGATACAGCAACAGTGTTGTGTCAGCTCTGTCTTCATTTTCATGGGAGTTACGGCTTGCTTTTAATCCTCTAAAGATAATTATCAAATAGTTGCTCTGACCCATTTGATCTCTCAAAGTGATA
Organism: Callorhinus ursinus; assembly: GCF_003265705.2. Classification (NCBI taxonomy): domain Eukaryota; kingdom Metazoa; phylum Chordata; class Mammalia; order Carnivora; family Otariidae; genus Callorhinus; species Callorhinus ursinus. The sequence continues at coordinate 39,619,100 of NW_027397066.1, read as the reverse complement.
GTTCAAGGGGGGAGGGGTTAAAGAAAGATTATTTTCATCATTTAACTCTTGTTGTCTCCATGAGAAAGTTGACGTTTGCCTCTGTGAGCTTGGGGGTTAAATAATAATATCGTCAACTTGCATTTCTATAACCTTTCAATATTGCTTTATATATATTTTATTATTTTTATTGCTTTATATATATTGATACGTTGTTTTCACTAGCTCTCCATGGAGGATCATTACAATGGGCAGGGTGGGCGCTATCATCACCCCCGCCCCAGCGGAGGGAACGAAGCTCAGACAGATCTCTGCCGAGATCTCACTGGCAGTTTGGTGAAGAGATGGGGTGGAACCCATGTCTTTGCCAAGCAGGAGGTGGCTGTTGGCAGGCACTAGCTGCCTCTCGGTGGTGTAGCCTGCAAAGCCTGTTCTGCATGGTTACACAACTCTGGGAGCATCGTTGAATATGGAGACACAACCTTAGCTCTGCAACTGAACAGTGAGATTGGGCAAGGACTGGAAAACATTTTCTTTTCTCTTCTCTTTTCTTTCTTTCTCTCTCTCTTTTTCTTTTTTTAAAGATTTTATTTATTTATTTGACAGAGAGAGAGACAGCGAGAGAGGGAACACCAAGCAGGGAGAGTGGGAGAGGGAGAAGCAGGCTTCCTGTGGAGCAGGGAGCGTGATGTGGGGCTGGATCCCAGGACTCTGGGATCATGACCTGAGCTGAAGGCAGATGCTTAATGACTGAGCCACCCAGGTGCCCCTTCTTTCTTTATTTTTAAAAGATGTATTTATTTATTTTAGAGACAGAGCACACAGAGCATGGGGAGGGGGAGAGGGAGAAGGAGAGAGAATCTCAAGCAGATTCCCTGCTGGGTGTGGAGCCCGATGCAGGGCTTGATCTTATGAGCTTGGGATGATGACCTGAGCCAAAATCAAGAGTTGGCGGCTTAACCAACTGAGCCACCCAGGCGCCCCTGGAAAACATTATTTTATTTTATTTATTTATTTTTTAATTAATGATTTTATTTATTTGAGAGAGAGAGTGTGTGTGTGAGAGATCATGAGCAGGGGGGAAGGGCAGAGGGAGAAGCAGATTCCTGGCTGAGCGGGGAGCCCCACGCGGGGCTAGATTCCAGGACTCTGGGATCATGACCTGAGCCGAAGGCAGACACTTAACCGACTGAGCCACATAAGCCCCCTGGAAAACATTATTTTATTTTATTTATTTATATTTTTAAGATTTTATTTATTTGACAGAGAGAGGCACAGCGAGAGAGGGAACACAAGCAGGGGGAGTGGGAGAGGGAGAAGCAGGCTTCCCGCTGAGCAGGGAGCCCGATGCGGGGCTCGATCCCAGGACCCTGGGACCATGATCTGAGCCAAAGGCAGACGCTTAATGACTGAACCACCCAGGTGCCCCGGAAAACATTATTTTAAAGGAAAAGTGCTGATGCCAATTATTTTTGTTATTGAAAAAATTCCATTTAAAAACACTACCATTTTTTTCCCATTAAAAAAAATAAATCAGGGGCGCCTGCGTGGCTCAGTTGGTTAAACATCTGGCTCTGGCTCAGATCATGATCTCAGGGTCCTGGGATCCAGCACCACATCGGGCTCCCTGCTCAATGGGGAGCCTGCTTCTCCCTCTCCCTCTGCCCCTTCACCCCCACTGTGTGCTCTCTCCCTCTCTCTCTCTTAAATAAATAATAAATAAAATATAAAAAAAAATAAACTAGGAGAAAATACAGAACAACACAAAGAAGAAAGTAAAAATATTAATGATGTTTCCACTAAAAATTTAACATGTTTAACATTAAGGCGTTTATCCTCTCTATGCACATATACACAATTTTTAAAAAAATTAGATGATACTAAAAATATTGCTTAACAATCTGCTTCTTCTGCTTAACACTGTATCATGAACATTTCTACAAGTTGTTAAGTAATGTTCTTTTGAGAAAAAAATAAAAATTTATCCTTTTATCATAAAATTAATACATGTTCATTATATAAAATTCGAACAATACAGAGAACAATAGAGTACTCCAGAGGTAACTGTTGTTTACAGCTTAGTGCATATAGTTCTGCACTTTTCTACGAAGTCTGAATTTTACTAGTTTGCATCAGCAGATTAGAGCACCTTCTTTAGAAAAGTTTGCCCTGATGGAGAAGAGAGCATCATTTATTTTTAAAGGTACATATTTTATTATTAGAGTCAGTATAACAAATAACATACAAAAAACAAATATATCATTTATAATAATCTTTTGGAACATTCACACAGAATTCCACTCTAGAAAGCACCAACATACAGGAATCCTTATACATGCTGAATCATCTTTGGCCATCTGTGAATAATTAAGTGGTGTGGGTTCTCTGATCTGCATAACATGTAACTATCCTTGTTTATTTTTATTATTTTTTAAAGATTTTAATTAATTAATTAATTAATTAATTAATTAATTTATTTGACAGAGGGAGAGAGAGCACAAGCAAGGGGGAGCGGCAGGCAGTGGGAGAGGGAGAAGCAGGCTCCCCATTGAGCAGGGAGCCTGATATGGTGCTCGATCCCAGGACCCTGGGATCATGGCCTGAGCTAAGGCAGACACTTAACCGACTGAGCCACCCAGGTGCCCCGTAACTATCCTTGTTTAAAGATGATGCTTTAAAGTCTGTGTACTACGTCAGCCTTGCGAAATGAATTTCTCAGTTCAGTTTTCAATTTTATCCAGAAGTAGTTCCCTGCTTGGGTGACATAATACAGCCTATTATAGATCACAACACAGCAGTGATGGTAGTGAAATGAGATTACAGGAGTCAGATTGCTTTGTAAGCCATAAACTGATAAACACATATTTGTTGCTATGCGATTTAAGGGACTTACAGATGAGTAAAGTACACCTACACAAAGCGTAGAGACTCTTAATCAGAGGAGACGAACTGAGGGTTGCTGGAGGGGCGAGGGGTGGGGGAGATGGGGTAACTGGGTGATGGGCACTAAGGAGGGCACATGATGGTATGAGCACTGGGTGTTATATGAGACTGAGGAATCACTGACCTCTACTTCTGAAACCAATAATACATCACATGTTAATTAATTGAATTTAAATAAAAAAAAAGAACAGGTGTGTCATAGTTTTATCTCCATAGCAGATCAAGGACATTATGCCAAGGGCATGCTTAAGGGTGTGGGTAAACAAAAAGAAAGAATGTGGGGTGAGGGGCTGTGCTCAAGAAGGCTTTCAGGTCACAGATTTGTCCAAGATGGCATTTGTCTGGTTCACCCAGGAGCTTTGGTGGCCCAGAACTTACTGATTGATGAAAAAATGAGATCCATACCTACGCCGCTTTTCTAGGGGCCACAGGATCATCGGATCCGAGTGTCCTTACAACTCTAACTCATGGCACCAGGATTTGTGGATTGGGAGGAAGTGATAAAGAGAGGAGACAGGGAAGGGGACTTCAGTAAAGAGTTTGGAGTCCTGGCAAAGCAAAGATGATCAGGAATCATTCCATCACCATTTTCTGCTCTGCGGCCTCAGGCCTTCATCTCTTCCTTTACTCATTCATTCTTTCCACAAACATCACTGGGTACCTGCTAGGTTCCAAGCACAGCTCTAAATGCTGCAGATACACAGACGAAACCCAAACAAAAACTATTCCTTCCCTTAAGGAGCTCCGTTGAGGGAAATTATAGAAAAATCCCTTCTGGTACTTTTCCTAAGTTCAGTAGCAGATTCAGAATTCCTACATAGTAGGGGCTTAGGTGAGAAGTGGGGGCTAGAAACTTATTTCAAATCTACTGTTTTTTTTTTAAAGGTATTATTTGGGGGCGAGTTGGGGATCCTAAGGGCTATCATTGGAAGATAAAACCCTCCAATACCACCCCTTTGCTTAAGTCGAAATTTTAACATGCTTTTTGAATTTATGTCATTGCCTTGTAAGTAACTGGCCACACCCAAAAGGCACCCTTTTATGGAGAAGACCACACTGATAGGAATGAAGCAGGACAAACAAGGGTCGCTTGGGGGCATCTGGTGACCGAATTCCCATATGATGCGTTTCCTGAGATGTGCAACGAGGGCTTGAGCTTTGCTGTGGTGTTTTTACATCCCAGCTCCACAATAAAAGTCATATGAACTTGAGCAAATCCTTTAACCTCTCTGAGCTTCATACCCTCCCCGGTGAAATGAAGAACAGAAAGCCCTGCCTCAGATTCTTATGTGGATTAAATGTGCTGACCTAACGTAAGGCCTGACTTATAGCAGAGACTCAACAGACATTTCTTTCCTTTCTCTCTTTGTTCCTATGGTCGGAAAGTGGTCCAGTGATAAAGAGAATGGACAACACACAGAAGTTCTTTCTCACTTGCCTGTTCTCATCCTGCGTAAATCTGTCGCACCAGGGTGTGAAAACCTTTGGTCTGCTGGGGTTACCTGACGGCACCGCGCTCTCTCACGTGTTTGTTTTTTTCCTACTTGCTACAGCTTCTGCCTAGAATCTTGTTCCACATCATAATAGGCTTGGCAGATGTCTGCTCTGTCTCCAAGGCTGCCCCAGCCTTGCCTTTTTGGGAAGCTTTATCTCCAGCCCCTGCCAAAGATTAGGTGCATTTCCTCCTGGCTGCCAGTGCATCTCTGACCCTGACCTACCTCTAAGTGCTGGATATTGGCTGTTTGACCCTCTGGCTTCCTTTCCACCCTGTATTAGTTTCCTAGGACTCTGCTATAACAAACTAACCCAAACTGGGTGGCTTCAAACAGCAGAAATGTATTGTCTCCGTTCTGCAGCCAGAAGTACCCAATCGAGGTATTATGAGGGCCATACTCCCTCTGAAGGCACTTAGGGAAGCATCCGTCCCATGCCTCTTTCCCACTTTCTGGTAACCACAGGCATGCCTTGGCTTGTAGATGCATTATTCCAGCCCTCCATCCTCTCAATGTTCTGTGTATCACCATAGTGGGGGGGGGGTCCGTGTCCCAATTTTTCCTTTTTATAAAGACATCAGTAGTACTGGACTAGGGCCCACCTAGTTAAAAAGACCCCATTTCCAAATAAGATCACATTCTAAGGTACTGAGGCGTAGGACTGCAAGGTATAATCTTTGGAGGACACAATTCAATCTATAACACACCCCTTCCCCATTCTGTATTCTGGAGGAGAGAATTGCCTTTTATGGAAGCATTTACATGCTCTCTGAGGTCACCCAGTGTCGAATCCTATCAGGGGCGGGGGAGTAGGGAGCCATGAGGTCAAAGTATTGGGTGTCCTGGTGGCATCCTTCCTGTGGGCTTGCCCTGTGCCGACTGTGTCCTTCAGTGGTAAGTCGCTGTCTCATGACTCGTTACTCTGCACAACTCCCTCTCCTTGCAGGGCTGGTGACCATTCCCTCTGCTTGTGTTGGGAGCCTAGGGGTGGTAACCGGTCATTAGTAGGCCCTGGTTACTGCACTGTGCTTTGTGTTTCCCTTACAAGAACACCTTTGTAAACAGTCCATTTGGAAATAAACCTCTTGAGGAATTACCCCACTTTGAGTGTATCTTTGTTTTCTATTGGGACTCGAAAGATAGCCTCCAACAAAAGTGTTACTTATCGATTAAATATCTTATCTGTTTTATTAACCATACTATGCATTTCTTTAAGCATGTATCATGTTGTTAATCTCTATAGCATAGCACTTAACACATTGCCTGCTGCTAGTAGATGTTGAATAAACATTTTCGGTGGGAGGGAAGGGAGAATGGGAGGAAGAGAGAATGGAAGGACTGTAGCCACCAAGTGGCTTTTTTCATCTTACTTCAGTTTTCTGACAGCCTCAGCTTCTTCTCCCAGGCTCGGAGTCAGTTCCATAGATACTCTCTTGTGCTTGCTCTACGCAAACATCTTCACTGGGTGCTGTGTGGTAACTCAAACGTGGCTCATTCCTCCAGCAATTTTTATCAGTGAATGGACCAATGTGTCTAGAGTTTAGTAAAGTAGGGGATGTCTCTTGGGGGTGGGGTTGGAAGTAGGGCATTAAACTAATGGAGGAGGCTCAGACTAGCTTCTGTGGATATAGGAAGACGATTGATGAGCAACATTAAAGGCCAAGCTGAGACTCCATGGTAAGAATTTATAATGCCTCTAATCCAATTTATCCTGTACTCTGCTAACAGATTAATTGTCCTAAAGTACACTGGGATAACGTCATTCCATGCCTTGAAATCTTCAATGACTATTTCCTATGAAATGAAGAATGAGCACCTATTTTGCCAAAATCCTCTTACTTCCCCATGCTTATTTCCCCCAGGTTCTGTGTCCTCTAGTTAAACTAGATGAATCTATATTCTCCTGACAGCATCTTTCCTACCCTTCTGACTTTGCTCGTGAATTTCCCTTTACCCAGAAAGAAAGGTCTTTTTACCAGCCCACTTCCACTTGTTTGATCCAACCTGCTCACGCACTCATTTCCATTTGAGCTTGGATCCTTGCCTCCTCTTCCCCAAAATCTATGTTTCCAGGCTCCACTGCTTTGTTTGGATTCGGCTGTTGGGAGGCACTTGTGGAAGACGGAGGGCAGAGGAGGGGTGAAGTCAGAGGTGAAGTCACTTCTCCCACTCAGTCTTTGCCTCTGGGGCGTCTCCCACAGCTGTTCTGTCTTCCAGCCTGGAAGCCCCGGCTTTAGGCTCTAATCATCTCCTCTTCCCTGCCTGTCTCCTGCTCTAGGACAGGGAGCAGGGCCCTGTTACCGCTCATCTCTGGGTTTTCTCAGTTTCCCTGTGTAGGTTTTCCAATGCCTTTGATATTATTTCTCTCTATTGAACCATCTGATTTCACCATTTTTCTGCTTGGACCGTGATTGTAGACCATGTTTCTGTACGGTGCCATCTTCCTCACGAACCTCTTCATAATTTAGCTGCAAGGGATTTTTTTTTTCTTTTTTAACACCCCCCCCACAGAGTTTAAAAAATAGAGTTTAAAAACCCTCCTAGAGTTTAAGAAATAGTCCAGCTATCATTCTTTTCTTATAATATGATACTATTAAAATGTCTGCTAATTTTTTTTAAAGACTTTATTTATTTATCTGACAGAGAGAGACACAGCGAGAGAGGGAACACAAGCAGGGGGAGTGGGAGAGGGAGAAGCAGACTCCCTGCGGAGCAGGGAGCCCGATGCGGGGCTCGATCCCAGGACCCTGGGATCATGACCCGAGCCGAAGGCAGACACTTAACGACTGAGGTACCCAGGCTAGAATTTATAATGTCTGCTAATTTTGAAACAAAGAAGAAATAATCTTGGAAATTGAAGAGGTGATCAGCAATTATAAATATTTACTTTAGTTCCCTTCATGGGCCCCAACCATGTGTTGAGTGTGGTGCTCCCGTCCTCTCCGCTACTAGTTGTAAGCTGTTTCAGGCCATACTCATCTTTGGCCTTCTTTCTTACAGCCTCTGGCAGAGAATTTTGTAAATAAGATTCATTCATCAAAATGGACATTAATTGCTTGCTATATATATTTTCAGTTTCATTTCATTTTCTAATTATTCATTGCTAACATACAGAAAGAAATAAATTTTTTTACATTGATTTTTGTCCTGAGACCTTGCCAAGTTTACTTACTTGTTCTAAATTTTTTGTAGGTTCTTTAGGATTGTCTAATACACTATTGTCATTTGCAAATAAAGATAATTTTATTTCTTCACAATATGGATGACTTTTATTCTTTATTTTAAAATATTTTAGGGGCTTAGTGCAAGAGAGCTAGGACAATGTTGAATACCTCTAAAATATCCTTGTCTTGTTCTTGACTTTAGGGGGAACACGTTTAGCCTTTCATTATTAAGTATGATGTTAGCTACAGGTTTATTGTACATGTTTTTTATCGGGTTGCGGAAGTTTCTTTCAATTCCTAATTTGCTAAGGTTTTGTATTATGAATAGGTGTTGAATTTTGTCAAGTACCTTTTCTTCATCTGTTGAAATTATCATATGACCCTTCTCATCTTTTTTCTATTAATATAATGAATTTTACAGACTGTTTTTCAAATTAAAGTCTGTATTTCTTTTTTTTTTTAAAGATTTATTTATTTATATATTTAGAGAGAGAGCACAAGCAGGGGGAACAGCAGAGGGAGAGGGAGAAGCAGACTCCCTGCTGAGCAGGGAGCCCAATGTGGGGCTCGATCCCAGGACCCTGGGACCATGACCTGAGCCGAAGGCAGCTGTCTAACTGACTGAGCCACCCAGATGCCCCAAAGTCTGTATTTCTTAAGTTATGAAATTGACTTTTTGTTATAGTAGTTGTTTGCGGATTTTGTCTTTGGGAATTGATTCTAAAGGTTTCAGATTTGTAGATCTGAAATGTCAGAGAGGTAACAGCAACCTTGAACCCTTTCCTGACCATTATTTCCTCTCCCCCACTACTCTACTCGGCATTACAGATATGGCTGGGGAAGTGCACCAGGGGCCCGTAGCATAAAGTCCTATTTCTTTAAGTGTGATTCAGGAATCGTTTGAAACAGAATTACTTATGGTGCTTGATAAAATTGTAGATTCATGTGCCCAAGGTCGTACTTCATTCATACTCTGAGAGCAGGACCCTGATATTGGCATTTTATTTTATTTTATTTATTTTTTAAAGATTTTACTTATTTATTTGACAGAGAGAAACACAGCGAGAGAGGGAACACAAGCAGGGGGAGTGGGAGAGGGAGAAGCAGGCCTCTCACCGAGCAGAGAGCCCAATGCGGGGCTCGATCCCAGGACTCTGGGATCATGACCCGAGCCGAAGGCAGACACTTAATGACTGAGCCACACAGTTGCCCCTGATACCTGCGTTTTAAACAAGTTTCATAGGTATCATTCCTACTAAATTCAGAGAACCACGGACGCACAGTTAATTATGTTTGCATGTGTGGATTTGCGATGGAGGGTATGCAGCATATCTTTTCTGCTATTTGGTACAGAAGAGATACTATTAATCTGATTGTATAGATGTTAAAATTGAAGTTCAGTAAGGTTCAAAAAACTCACTTGAGTTCATTCAACTAGTAAGTGGTAGAGTCAGGATTTGAACCCATATTAGAACCTGATGTCAAACAATAGAATGGACAGCTTCCTGGGCATTCATAGTTCATGTTCCAAATTAATTTTGCCTGAACTGTCCATAAGATTTTCCCAATCATTTTGCTGATCCTTGGGATCAAGCCCTAAGTCGGGTCACTGCTCAGCGGGGAGTGTGCTTCCCCTTCTCCCTCTGCTACCCCCCCCCCCCCCCGCCCACCGCTTGTGCTCTCTCTCTCTCTCAAATAAATAAATAAATAAATAAATAAATAAATAAATAAAATCTTCATCAAAATCTCTATGGCTGACAGGCAAGTTTAGAATGATGACATTTCAAATCAGTAGGGAAAAGGTGGACTATTGATTATTAAGTGCCATTTTAGAATACTGGCTAGCCATTTAGAAAATATAAAGTTAAATCTCTATATCACACCTTACACCAAAATAAGTTGGAGGTAGATTAAAATTTTTAATGTGAAAAAGGAAACCATAAAAGCATTGGGGAAAATATGTTGATAAATAATTATAAGGTCTGGAGTGGAATTTTGAGTAACTTTATTTTTCTATTTATATTTTCTCCTTTCTTTCCTAGAGTGAAATATGTGTCAATAGAGTGATATATTAACTATGATATATGTATTAAAAATGTAAGTGTGCCATTAAAAACAAATGTCTTTTCCTATGTAGAAGGCTTAGGCCAAGAAGTTATAGGATAAGGGAACGGATTCTTTTTTTCTTTAGGTACAAGCAAGGTCCAGGCTTGCTTTGTTCTGACATATTGGATATTTTATGTCCTTGTTTAACCTTTAACTCACATAAATTTTTCTATCTTGTGATGGATGAAACAAGCATATATTCTCCCTTTCCTTGTCATGAGGCATAAGGTCTCTCAGAGAGAGTGTTCACGGATGCCAATAGGAAGTCCACATGCTGTAAATATAACCAGATTAGTCACATCCATTCTGAGACTGAAAAGGAGTCAATGAAATAATTTTCTTCCTAAAAAGTGCTGTTTCTTAGTCAAATTTAATTATATTTTAAAATATATATATATTTCATTAACATCACAAAAATTTTTGATTTATTTTTTGACTACTGCTAGTTATTTTCATCATTGTTTGAATACTAGAGTAAATATATATTTACTAGTACTATACTATATACTATATACTACTAGTATAGAGTAAATACTAGAGTAAAATATAGAGCATCATTGATTGCTATCCTCACTTGAAGATTTAACTTTTTATGAAAAGCAAGTCATTCTTTAACGTATTTTACCATAAAGAATGAAGTGTCTTTTATGCATTTTTCCACATCCAGTGATTGCTTTTCTCTCTCTTTTTTTTTTGGTTTTTGCTTATTAATAATAAAGTCAAGTTTGTTGCCCAAATCCAGAAATCGTGGTCGAAAAATAACAAAGGAAAAATCCCCAAGCCATATAATAAAAACCTGGAGGGTAGGTCAGGTGCGTGGTGTGTGTGTGTGTGTGTGTGTGTAATGGCTAGATGACCAGCTATCCAGGAAGGATAAGGCGGAGGTATGGGAGGTGTTGAAATTACCCAGCACCTTGCAGTCATCCTGTCAGCACGTTGGCCCTTTTTGGGCCTTCACCAGCAGACCATGGCATGCACCTTCAGTACAAGAGCTGGTAAACAGTGGCACTGTTCTTGGAGGCCCTGACTAGATACTGATTTTTCTTTTTTTCCTGGGGACGCCTGACACTTTGAGAGAGTGAGGAACATTGTTCGGAAGAGGGCAGGCTGGGATGCACACCCAGTGTCCATTTCGAGGGATTTTCCTGGACCACAGGCATTCCTCCGTGCACATTTGGAGGAAACACCATCAGGGATGAAATCCCCAGAGGGCAGCGCTGTGACTGTCAAGCAAGCGGGGGTAGGAGAGGCGCCCTAGGCACAGCTGGGCCCCATGGGACAGCAGGGCTTCTGATGCCAGTGGTCGCAAAGCCGCGGCCGTAACCTGCCCACAGGCACACCGTTCCTTCCAAGTTCCCGGCGACGGGGCTGCAGCACACCCGAGACCAGGGGGTGAACGTGAGTTGGTCCCGAGCGCAGTCGCGTGGTCTTGGGGTCCGGGCAGAGCCTCACCAGGAAGGCGAGGAGCGGTGCGCGCGCCTCTCCAAGAGCAAGAAGTTGGGCTCGAACCCACGCCGGATCGGACATACCTGAGGGAATTCAGGATCTCTTGGTTCTTGGCATTCTCCTGACGCCTGAAGTGGTAGCACGGGAAGCCGAGCATGATATGTATCAGAATAATTTAGGGGACTTGCTAAAATTGTGGACCAGTCGCAACCTTTTGCACTCCAAAGTTTGAATATCGCTCAAGAATCCACCCCGCCCCCGCCTTTTTTTGAATGCTTGTAGACATTCACAGCAGATTACATTCGTTTTGGTATTTTATTTTACTACTTTTTATTGTTACTTGTTTGATGTGTATGCGAGGTCCCTATAGTTTTGTTTTATGCCTACATTGCCTGAATATTTTAAAGCTGGGTTAAATCCAAAATTAAAAAAAAAAAAGTTCTGCACCTCTGGTATATTCTTGAATTTAAAAAAAAATACACAAAAAACTAGCTAGTGGTAATTAAAGGTTTAGGCCACAGCTGTATGCTATTAAAGAATAATTCCCACATAAAATCATTATGACAGCCTTAGATGAAAGGTAGAGTGAAACTTTTGATTATATATATAAATATATAAAGTCTTTTTACTAATAAAGGCTTTTTTCTCCTCAGATATTAAACTAACCATGAAGAAAAATATTATCAATACATGGTACTCTTTTGTAAATGTTCCCAATGTGATTGCTCCAGATATTGAAAAGGAAATAAGAAGGATGGAAAATGCAGCAGGCAGGTAAATCCATGCATTTTTTTCCATGCATTTTTAATACCAGCCACCATTCTTAAATGTAACTAGGTTTAATTTCAGTTTAACTTTTAATTTGTGACCTTGATCTTTGTAATTTATTTAATTTCATCAACTTATCTATACTTTGGAACAGCATAACTTGTCTCACAAATGAACATAGATATTATTGTGGTCATAATTTAGAAGCACATATGCCATATATTTCCTTAATCATTGGCAAGGCCTTTTCTTATGGGACATTTCAAATCTGCAGAGGTAACATTGCCATAGATGAATGTGAAAACAATACAAAGTGGGAAATGCTAAATGTTTTAAAAGTATAATTTAAAGTGGTTACCCTATATTATGCTAAGCGAAGTAAGTCAAGCAGAGAAAGACAATTATCATATGATTTCACTAATGTGTGGAATTTATGAAACAGAACAAGTGAACATAGGGGAAGGGAGGGAAAAATAAAATAAGACGAAATCAGTGAGGGAGGCAAACGATAAGAGACTCTTAACTATAGGAAACAAATTGAGGGTTGCTGGAGGGGAGGTGGGGGAATGGGGTAACTGGGTGATGGGCATTAAGGAGGGTGCATGATGTAATGAGCACTGGGTGTTATATAAGACTGAGGAATCACTGATGTCTACCTCTGAAACTAATAATACATTGTATGTTAATTAATTGCTCTTAAATAAAATAAAATAAAATAAAATTGTTACCTTATAAATGAATAGAACATGCATAAATGTGGTTGAATTTATTTTTTTGTGGGAAGAAATGTTATTACAGGTTTGTTCGTACAAATGTATACTGTGGCCTAAAGCACAGATTCATACTTTCTATTTGATAATATTAACATTAATCAATGAATCAAATAAAAGAAATATGGAAGACCTAGAAAGTAGTTTCTTAATTACATACATTTTATTGAATTGTGCATATACCTTATCTAATTCCATGTATTCTGAAATTCTCATTCCACTCTAATTAAAAAGGGTTATATGTTAGTTTGAGAGGGAAGGAGAGAAGATGAAGCAATGGTCCTCCTAATGAGAAATGTTATTCCTTCATAATGGTTTAAAACATTGATCTAATTCATCTCTGCCTCCTGTTGGACCATAGCTCCTTTTCTGATGATGATGAGGATGATGATGATGATGACAGTGTCTCCATGTTTGAAGAATCAGAGAATGAAAACCCCCATGCAAGGGATTCCTGTAGAAATAACTCACACAGAGGGGGGCCATCACAGAGGTGAGCACTTCGATCTATTCCTCCAGATCTTTTTATTTTCATTTTTAAAAGATTTTGTTTATTTATTTGACAGAGAGAGACACAGCGAGAGAGGGAACACAAGCAGGGGGAGTGGGAGAGGGAGAAGCAGGCTTCCCGTGGAGCACGGAGCCCGATGCGGGGCTCGATCCCAGGACCCTGGGATCATGACCTGAACCACCCAGGCGCCACCCCTCCAGATCTTTTTAAACTAGTACTTAGATGAAAGAAAGGTATTCTACTCCTCCACCTAGTGGGCTTGGCAAATTCCTGCTACCCAGCCACTTCTCAGGATCTTGCGAGTAACTTGCTACTTAGCCTTTTCCTCTCTTGGAAAACTGTCACAGCCTGATGATTATTCATGTCCACGGGGCCCATAAGTCGCAAACGCTCCTGCTGGTCATTTTCCCTGAGACCTGTCTCTGTCCCTTAAGAACCTCATGCCCCAGTCCTCTCTGACTTCCTCCTTCTTTCTGATCCTTCTTTCAGGGTCCTGAAGCAATTGTACTTGGGAGGGGTTGGCTGTGATCCTCTAAAATGCTGAATCCCATTTGACCCTACTTTCAGGGGAGTAGAGCACTAGTGTGTGTAGCTAGAGAAGAAAAGCTAAACGTCCTTAGTAGGAAATGAAGCTCTCATGAAAACTTCACACACGTGACTTGGAGGGTGTGGGAGGAACGTGGCATTGGTGTGGATCAGGAGTTCTCACCCTGTAGAACATATTTACTTCTTCTTTGCTTTTTCTCCTTCCTTTTTTCCTCTCTCTTACTTCTTTTCCCACTGACCACCTTTAGTTTTCCCACCGTTTTTATTTGTCTTTTATTTTCTTCCTATTTTCCCTGACAGTCTAAGTCTTAGATCTCTTGCTGGCAATTGGCGGCATCCAAGGTGGCTCCCTGGAGGCCATGGAGGATGCTAATTTTTGGTGTTAGCATTGATTAGTAAGTATGTATTAATCGCTTTGGTTCACAGCACTGATATTTAGCAACTCAAGCTTCATGGAGCTCTATACTTCCAAAAATGGTCTAGGGGTGCCTGGGTGGCTCATTCAGTTAAGCGTCTGCCTTCGGCTCAGGTCATGATCTCAGGGTCCTGGGATCGAACCCCGCATCAGGCTCCCCGCTCCGCGGGAAGCCTGCTTCTCCCTCCCCCGCTCCCCCTGCTTGTGTTCCCATTCTTGCTGTGTTTCTCTCTGTCAAATGAATGATTAAATAAAAAAAAAATATCTAGGCAGTAGTTAGTAACTGAAAATAATTTGTTCTTTAAGACTGCTTGCTTACCATGGACATTATACAGATGGTGACTATTATGATTTTCATTTTCCAGGGAGCAGTACCTGCCTGGTGCCCTTGCACTTTTCAATGTTAACAACAGCAGCAATAAGGAGCAGTAAGTACATTTACAATAGGAAACCAAAGCTTTGCTTTTAAAGACCACCAGTAAAAAGGTAGGAGTATATCTGAAGCTGCTAGAGAGGAGATCTTTATTAGGAAAACTACCTAATACAATAGCAATGGTATTCTGTTATTTTTGTCATTGGTTTATTTACTTCTGAAAAATGTGGCTACCCATATTAAAAGCAGCATGTATGTATGTATGTATGTATGTATGTATGTGATTGAATGCATACAGAAAACCGTTGTCTAGCGTGTAAATGCAAGTGCCCCTCCTTATGGACAAAAATAAATGAACTACCAGTAATCCTTTCTATTCTAAGCCAATGTGTCTTAGGTCAAGTTCCTTATGAGACAATCTCTGAGAGGGAGGTTTGTGTGCAAAGTTTTACTGGGAGTGCTTTTAGGAATGATACCTAGGAGGGAGTTAGGAGAGCAGACTGGGCAGAGGGAGAAGTTGGACTTCAGAGGATAGAGTTGGTATGAGGTACTCTAGAGCAGGGGGGCCCCTTCAGAGTTGTGTCATAGTTAGGCGGTAGGACTGGGCCTTTGCACAGGCACAGTCTTGGATGAGGGGAGCCCCTAGGATGGGGGCACATAGCTTTGAACATGGTGGCTTCCTTAGGCCAACGCCAGTCAAAGGAGAGGAAGACTGTGAGCTGTCAGCAACCAGTACTCTTGGCCGGTGGGGAATGAGTGCCAGAGTTCTGTGCATTACTGCATCCAGACAGCACGTTTCTTGCACTGTTCAGGTCCGCTTTCTTCATATAGAAAATTCACCCTATGTGGGAATATACCTCCTCCAGGAGTCTTGATTTTTTTCCTGGGGAAGCTTATACAAGGAAGGTTAATGGGATAAACCTAGGTCCCTGACAGCTGCAGCTGGTCTTGAGGCTTTAACTGAAATAGCTTACGCCCTCCTTTCCTACTCATTCTAGAATCCTGTCGCCTCTGGTCAGCACTTCTGCTGCTCTAGATGATTTGCTTCGTGGGATGAATGACACAGACTCTTGTCCCTAAAGGATTTGGGCCCCTGGGCACCATGCCCTTCTTGACTTATAGCTGCTGTATTTGTCCATTTACCACTAAAGCCGGGCTGGAGAACACCAAACACACCAGAGCAGATCACCTAGGTGCCAAATATACCTGCCCCCCAACTGTATAACAGCAACACTATCTAGTTGTGATGAAAGAAGTCAGTTACTTTTGCCAGTATGGTGACTCCCCTTCTTGCCTATTGGTTTTTTGGCACGAGGGGCCCAAAGCGACTGGGGAGTCATAGCTTAATGTTTAATGGGACACTAACTGTGTTGCCTGGAACACACATGATCCATCTGGAAACCTCTAGATCCACAGACCATGAAATTGTGGGGATGAGAAGGACACATTCCCTATGTGAGTCACTCCTACTGAAACTCCTTGGTTCCCAAACCCATACATGGTCATTTCCTTTTCCACACAAAGTGGATGATGGTGCACTGCTTGAAGCTGTGCCATTGGTAAGATTAACTTTACCATAATCTTTTAGGGTCACCTCTAAGTAGGGCTATAGTGTAGACACAGCCCATTTTGACTTGCATCCCGATGTCAGGCTGACCCATTCAGAGACCATGCTCCATCAACTGCTCCTGTGAGACCCCCACATATGGCCATGGTGGAGAGTTGAGGAATGGGTGCTGATACAACAGTGATAGATGACATGGGGGGAGGGTACCGTGCCACATGCTTCATCTTGTGGCCATCAAGTGGCACATCTTGATCCCAGATATACCCCTTCATCATGTGCTGGATTGCTGTACAACCTTATAACTTGTTCACTCTGACAGAATCCAGCTTATAGTCAATAGTCATTTTCTGTCCCATGGCTAGTTAATCCTCTTTCAAGGGCCTATTACATGATGCCATTGATATAGTGGACCAATGTGACATTCCTCAGAATGTCCAGATGGTCCAGGTCCCTCTAGGCTGTGTCATGACATTGAGCAGGAGAGACAACATAGCCCTGGAAAAGACTATAAATGTGTGCTGCTTTCCATCTCATAACTATTTCTGATCCAATTCCCTGACAGTGATAAAAAATCACATGCTCACCATGACTGACCCAGGACATTAGGTATATGGTGTAGGTTGCCTGAGTGCATTGTTTTTCACATTTGCCAAAGCAGCTGCAATTGAGGCTACTCTGTGGTTGATTTTGCAGGAGTCTGCTGCCAGCCACTGGTACCCATGTGGTTTTCATAGGGACCAGACATTGAATTAAATGGTGGTGGGAGGGAACCACCACCCCCGCACACATGAGGTCTTTAAGGATTACATTTTATTTCCTGTCCAGGATGCAGTATTGTTTTCAGGCAGCAGGTGGGGGGCAGCTCGAGGGCTTCCACTTGGCCCTCCCCCATTATAGTCGCTCTTCCTCTACAAGTCAAGGCACTAGTAGGGATGAGGTTTCTACCAATGACCAAATATTATATTCCACTTTTACACTGAGGAACTGGAGAAATGACCCCAGTGGGGGGTCTTGAGACCCAGTGGAAGCCCCATAAATCATATATTGTCAGTGATTTCGTTCTTCAGTCAGTGATTTCATTTCTGAGAACATGGCTCAGGTTTAGAAACTCTTCGTGAGGTCGTGACTTTTTATTGGGTTAAGTTGCTCTCAATCTCCTGCTTATCCATTCCTGATCTGTTTTGACTGTATATGTTAAACAGTACCCTGACAAGCCAAAAGGTTGTGCATCTATCTAGGAATATGGTATTTTATTGACCTCATCCATAGCTCTCTGTGAGTTAAGTCCCCTGACCACCCATGCTCCCCTTAATGCTAATTACAGTTATTGGACCCATCTCTCTTCGGAGGAGTAAACACTGTCACTGATCTCTTATTCCCAGGTTCTGTCATCCCTATTGCTCTCGGAGAACCCAGTTCTGTGCCCAGTTCAGCACCTCCCACTATCAGTCCTGGCTTCCAGAGGACAGTACCACTGTTTCTCATCGATGCCGGTGCCCCTCCCACCAGCACACGTCCTATCATTTTTGTGTCCTCTGAGCCCTCTGAGGGACTGTAATCAGTTGGTGGGCTGTCTTCCTTATTTGGAATGTCCACTTCAGCATATCACTTCTCTGAGTCTTTCTGATACCTTCCTCCATGAGCCATCACCTTTTCTGAGCTTCTGGAAGCCACCCAAACAGTGTGTCAGCACCATTTCCTAGGATCTGTGCTAAGGTGTTAAAACCTGTATCACAAGGGTGTGCTCTCATAGCAATAAATTCTCCCTCATCCAGTTTTATGTTCCATTCCCCTTTGTACATGACAACCTTAGGTTCCAAGCCCCACCTCCTTATCCATTCTGCTTCCCATTTCTCCTCAATAGCAGCATTCCACTTCTGCTAGGCTATCCATGTACAGACTAAATTCATTTGTACATTGGCCCCTGAAAATTTTCTTCCCATTAACATCCTCACGCTTCTTCTCAACTTCTCCAACTCTTACCTATACTTTGAGGCCTAGACCTATCTCCCTCCCTTTAACAACCTCTCTGACTACCCTCCTGGTAGTCAGATGCCTGTTCATTCATGTCTGAATAATAAACTTTCCCAAGACATTTGAGCCAACAATGGCAGCCTATTTTGACCTTAGGTCCGCCTGACTCCAGAATCCATTCTTCAGCTGATAGAGAGCCAGCTGTACAAAGAGGCCTCTAATCACATAGTCTCCACTCCAGAGGAAATAGCATATAGAAAAAGGTGATCTCAAATCCAGTAAATGATTCTAAGAATTAGGATTCCACTGTGTGGAGCTTTTTGACTACTCATAAGAAATTGCTGCATTCAGGATTACCCCCCTAAAGAAAATTGATAGCATTTTCTTGAAATTCTCAAAGCTCTTAATAAGAGATAAGTGATACCAAGAAGCTTAAATTTTAAATAATAATTTTTTTTTGGACATGGAGACTTTGAAATTATACCCTTGGGGGCTGTTGTTTCCTAAATTTCTCTTGTTGGGTTTATGCCTTTATCGACCTCCATTTCCTTCAATTTTCCACATGCTCTAACCCAGGAATTTTTCCTTGTTTGTTTTATTATCTGGGTGCATGTCCGTCTTTGTAGAACTCTCCATTAGAAGACCAGATTTCTGGTCCCTGAGCATGGGAGCAGGTCTCTGAACGCAAGGCCCAGAATTCTTGCTTGAGAGAGAAGAAAGTAAATAAGAATGGAAGTCAGAATGTAATTTGATTATGTGACTTAGATGTTATTTCTTCTTTAGAGAACCAAAAGAAAAAAAGAAAAAGAAAAAAGAAAAGAAGAGGTAAGTTTGACTTTGACATGAGTGATTCCAGATTTTTTGGCCCATAACATTTTCATATCTTGTTAGTAACTACATCTCTCACTTTTCAGCAAATCAGGTGATAAAAATGAAAATAAAAAGGACTCAGAGAAGAAAAAGAAGAAAGAAAAGGAAAAAGAGAAGAAAAAGAAAGAGGAGAAAGGCAAAGATAAGAAAGAAGAGTAAGTGGCCTTGAAATTAGGAACGAATTTATAGTGGATTTTGGATGTAGGGTTATTTCCTGAAAGTTTATAGTTATGGAACCCTGTGTAGAAGACGAAATAAATTATTATAAAGTGTGAATCAAATTTTTTTCTAGTTTCCTTAAAATGAGCAGTGGTAGCTTTATTCTTAGTTTTCTCATCAAGAATTTTCAATGTTATGGTTAATTATCTTCTTCGAGCTCTGGTTAAGATAAATTTACCATTGGGAGATATTTGGGTTTCAAGAAAATTGGGTTCCTTGGGTCTTAACATTAATCTTTTTAAGTTGAAATAAATATTTAATACTTTTATTAACATCTCTGAGTCATAAATACTGTATGGCAAATACTCCAAAAGTAAGCAAATTTCCTTGCAAAACCCATGCTTAATTTTGAGAGCAGTACAAATGCTTATCAAAATACCAGCCATTTGAAAGATCCTTTTGTTTTAAAGATTTTATTTATTTATTTGACACAGAGAGAGAGACAGCATACGCAGGGGGAGCAGCAGAGGGAGAGGGAGAAGCAGGCTCTCCACTGAGCAGGGAGCCCGAAGTGGGGCTCTATCCCAGGACCCTGGGATCATGACCTGAGCTGAAGGCAGATGCTTACCCAACTGAGCCATGCAGGTGCCCCTGAAAGATCCTTTTTAAACAAAAACATTTGAGGGCTAGAATTTCACGAGGGTAAGGCTGAGTGATATTTTCAAAGCTATCTTTTTACTAAAGGGAAAATTGTTTTCTAAACTTAAAGAAAACTCTTTACCAGATAGTATTCACTTATTTGTGCCTGCTGGAAAGCTGTTGAGGTTTTTACAAAGGGAAAAGTCCTTAATAATATGGGCTTGGGTGCCCGGCTGGCTCAGTCAGTAAAACATGTGACTTTTGATCTTGGGGTTATAAGTGCAAGCCCCATGTTGGGTGTAGAGATTACTTAAAAATAAATCTTAAAAAAAACCCCTAAAAAACCTCACCACCACCACCACGACCACCACCACCACCACCACCAAAAAACCCAAAAAAACCTAATGTAGGTTGATACTAGAAAATTTTTAAAATTTTCCATTTGACCATATATTTCCTCCCTCCCTCCCTCCCTCCCTCCCTTCCCTCCTCCATTCCTCCCTCCCCCCCTCCCTCCCTCCCTCCCTCCCATCCTCCCTTCCTCCCTTCCTTCCTTGCCTCTGCCCTCTGTTGCCTCTTCATCCTTCATAGATGCTTATGAACAAAGATTTTTTATTAGATTGTGTTATATTCTTCTTTCCATACAGGTGAGAATGAAGCCATGAGTTCCCTCTCACAGCATAGTTCCTGATTGTTCTGTTACCTGGTAGGGGAGGGGCAACACCCCATTCTCTCACCCCATAACCTACCAAAGAGGTCAATGGACTATTCCAGAGTTTAGCATGATCTGTGCCACTATTCCTTTTCAGTGGCTGGATTGGTAGAAATGTCCACAACATCACAGTAAAACAAGGGCTTTAAAAAAAAAATCTAACGTAAGGTTTAATGTAAGACTAGTACTTTAACTATCTATCCAGTCCTCACTAAGCAATTTCTTATGTCTACCACACTCATGCCAAGCTAGTTTTCTCCTTGTGGAGTGAGTTTCTCCAGCTTACTTCTGTTTCATTAATTGTGGGTGATGGACAGAACCGTATTTGATATGTGAAATAAAAATGTCCTTGTTTCTTGGCAACCTCCCACTTTATTTCTAATTGCTGCTAGGGAGAAGAAAGAAGTCACGGTTATTGATCCCTCAGGAAACATGTATTACAACTGGCTGTTTTGCATCACTTTACCTGTTATGTACAACTGGACTATGATTATTGCAAGGTATCTATATATTTTTGTGGATCTTGACCTGCTTCTAGTTTCTAAGTCACCTGACTTAACAGTTTTGTCAAGGGCTCTTCGGGACATACTTCTTTTCTCCACCACAGGTTGTAAAGAGAGGTTACATTATTCTCAATGTGTTTTCCTAAATCAGGAGTAGGTGCTTTGGTTCCCAATATACCTAGAAATCCAGTACTGGGATGGGGAGTAGGGGGATGTTTTTAAACTTTTGATTGCTGAACTATTTAATTAGAATTTTGGGAGAAACTTTGTTATTTTATTTTTTTATTTTTTGGACTCTAAGAAAAAAAATGTTGCCAAGAGTGGAGAAAGATCAAAGATTTAGGTCGTTTTAGAGCAAGATGTGTTTCCCAAGCGGTTTCTATGGTTCTCTGTCTTTTAGACAGTAAACATCTCAGACATGCAGAACTAAGCACAATTCCTTGAAGCATTTTGGGTACAGATAGTCAATAAGAACTTGGTTATCAATGTGTATAACCCAATGTCTTTTGACATTAGCTTGAGGCCATTTATTTTTATTTGATGTCTTCACAATGTGAACTAGTATAACAAAGAAGGTTGGAATTCAGAAGCAGGAGAAAACTAAGTCTGACTGCTTAGATTCAGAAAAGCCATGGTTGATTAAATGGACTCTATGGACTCTAAGGACCCTCTTAGTCTTAGTGCCTTAGATCTCTCATCATGATAAAACTTATGCAGAGAGGACACTTACTTAAACTCGCCCCCATTTCATTTTAATTACACAAGTTTTTCTTTTACAGAGCATGTTTTGATGAACTTCAGTCTGATTACCTAGAATGGTGGCTCATTTTTGATTACCTATCAGACATAATCTATCTTCTTGATATGTTCGTACGAATAAGGACAGGTAAATATGTTCAGCTTTGGATACTTTGTAATTTTGTGCTTTTATCTCTATAGTATAATTTGAAATTTTGTAATTCAAGTATTCTTCAAAATAAACTCACAAAAATCTATTTTAGAGGAAAAGGCACTGTTGAGAGCAAGAGTACCATATGCCTACCCACAAGCTTAGGTCACTACAACCGATTCACTTTATTAAGCAACCTTTGAATGTGGATTGGTAGTTTTCTCCCATTACCTTGTCCATTGGGTTAGTGCCATGTGAGAGGAATAAAGAGAACAGAAATATTCTGCCAGCTCTGTGATGAAAGGGTAATTGCTACCTACAGAGAGATACCATGAAGAGGCATGGGGGGGGATATCACTGTGTCCAGCAGAGCTGGACAAAGAGTACACAAATCCTTAATTCAACTTTGTGGTCATGGTGAGGCATTGTTGCCCAGGGGGCAGGATCTGATAGCTTCCCCTTAAGTATTCTTTTTTTTTTTTTAAAGATTTTATTTATTTATTCATGAGAGACAGAGAGAGAGAGAGAGAGAGAGAGAGGCAGAGGGAGAAGCAGACTCCCCACTGAGCAGGGAGCCCGATGCGGGACTCGATCCCAGGACCCTGGGATCAAGACCTGAGCCGAAGGCAGACGCTTAACCATCTGAGCCACCCCGGCGCCCCCTCTTGAGTATTCTTGTTAAGTAGATAAGCTTATTGTTTCTACACTGCGCTCTGTGTGCAAAAGTAACTGCTGTACAGAGAAGAGCATTAAAGAATCATTATGTAAAATAGGGACATGCTCTAAATATCTGTGTGCTGGAGCAATGCTCCCATTGTTGTGACCTACTCACAGCTCTGGGAGCTGGTATAGGTAGAGGAACACGTTCTTTCCCCAGTGAAATGTATCAGAATGCTGAAATTCAAGGCCCACTGTGGCAACATAGGAGAAGAGAAGATCCCAGCTGACTAAGGAAGTCTGGGGGACAAACAGGAGAGAGAAAATGAACCTCTGAAGGACATTTATTCTTCACATTAAAGGGACAAGGCAAGAATACACATAAAAGGCAGTAAGGCAGGTACCCAAACTTCAAGGGTGGGGCTGGGGTTCTGACAAGAGAGTGGCGTGAGGCGTTAGGTACAGTGCCAGGGTGTTTAGAGAAATTTCCAAGAACACTGTTCATAAAAGGAATGGCTTTACCTGGGTAGAGAACTGGATCTAGAGAGATTGGTATATATACAATGTATGAGTACATTGCATATAAGCTCTCACTTTTTGCACTGACAAAATTTTATTTTTTATTTCTTCAAAAGATTATTTCCCATAGCCATATGTTGATCAGTACTCATATTTTATTATATTGTTAAAAGCATGTTTATTGGAAATGAACTATTTTTTAAAAAATATTTATTTATTTATTTATTTGAGAGAGAGAGAGAGAGAGAGAGAGAGAGAGAGAGAGAACAAGTGAGGGAAGGGACAGAGGGAGAGAATCTTCAAGCAGATTCCCCACTGAGCGTAGAGCCTGATGCGGGACTCAATGAGGGGCTCGATCTCATGACCCATGAGATCATGACCCATGAAATCATGACCTGGGCTGAATCCAAGAGTCGGCTGCTTAACCGACTGAGCCACCCAGGTGCCCCTATTGAAAGTGAACTCTTGTTTTGGACTCAGTGAAGTTCATTGAGGGTTATTTTAGAAAAATTCATAATGGCATAAAAATGAAAAAACATTAAATTGTGTTTTCTTTTTTTCTATTTTAGGTTACTTAGAACAAGGACTGCTGGTGAAGGAAGAAACTAAACTCATAGAGAAATATAAATCAAACTTGCAATTTAAACTTGATTTACTATCAGTGATACCCACTGATCTGCTGTATTTTAAGCTGGGGTGGAACTATCCAGAAATTAGATTAAACAGACTGTTAAGGATCTCTCGAATGTTCGAGTTCTTCCAGAGAACAGAAACAAGAACAAACTACCCAAACATCTTCAGGATTTCTAACCTTGTTATGTATATTGTCATCATTATCCACTGGAATGCATGTGTGTACTTCTCTATTTCCAAAGCTGTTGGATTCGGAAATGATACATGGGTGTATCCTGATGTTAATGATCCTGAATTTGGCCGTTTGGCTAGAAAATACGTATACAGCCTTTACTGGTCTACACTGACTTTGACCACAATTGGTGAAACACCGCCTCCTGTGAGGGATTCTGAGTATGTCTTTGTGGTGGTTGATTTCTTAATTGGAGTGTTAATTTTTGCTACCATCGTTGGTAACATAGGTTCTATGATTTCCAACATGAATGCTGCCAGAGCCGAATTTCAAGCAAGAATCGATGCGATCAAGCAATATATGCGTTTTCGAAATGTAAGCAAAGATATGGAAAAGAGAGTTATCAAATGGTTCGACTACCTGTGGACCAACAAAAAAACAGTTGATGAGAAAGAAGTCCTGAAGTATCTCCCTGATAAGCTGAGAGCAGAGATTGCCATCAACGTTCACTTAGACACTTTAAAAAAAGTGCGTATTTTTGCGGACTGTGAAGCTGGTCTTTTGGTGGAGTTGGTCTTGAAATTGCAACCCCAAGTCTACAGTCCTGGAGATTACATTTGCAAGAAAGGGGATATCGGACGAGAGATGTACATCATCAAGGAAGGCAGACTCGCCGTGGTGGCAGATGACGGAATCACTCAGTTTGTGGTGTTGAGTGATGGCAGCTACTTTGGTGAGATCAGTATCCTTAACATTAAAGGTAGCAAAGCTGGCAATCGAAGAACAGCCAATATTAAAAGTATTGGCTACTCAGATCTGTTCTGTCTCTCCAAAGATGACCTCATGGAAGCTCTCACTGAGTATCCAGATGCCAAAACTATGCTAGAAGAGAAGGGAAGGCAAATCTTGATGAAAGATGGTCTACTGGATTTAAATATCGCAAATGCTGGAAGTGATCCTAAAGATCTCGAAGAGAAGGTCACCCGAATGGAGGGGTCAGTAGACCTCTTGCAAACAAGGTTTGCTCGGATCCTGGCTGAGTATGAGTCAATGCAGCAGAAACTGAAGCAAAGACTAACCAAAGTTGAGAGATTTCTGAAGCCACTTACTGACACAGAATTTTCAGCTCTTGAAGGATCTGGAGTTGAAAGTGGGCTCCTGGACTCCACACAGGACTGAAAAGCTGGTCATTAAGAAGGACGTGCCTCATGATCCTTTTGGTGATGTGATTAGGCAACTCTAAATTGGAAGAAGAGGAAGATTCAGCTGGGGGACTTTTTCCATAAGCAGAGTGTGCTTGGGTGTAGGGCACAAGGCCCACACACTCACTTGTGAGGTACTGTGATTAAAGGATCATCGTCCTTAGGATTTTTTCAGAATGGATAATGTGCAAAGATATAGAATGATTAACTTGTCAGTATCTATATCTTCTGATTTTTTCATATATGCTCCTTTTATGTAATACTCTTTATAAAAGTGAACAAGTATCCCTCACCTTCAGGCATTTTACATTGTGGAGGAGCAACTGGGAATTACCATGTACGTCATGTTCAGGATACCATTTTAAAAAGAATTAGAATGCAATAAAGTAAAGTAAGTCCTAAGACTATAGTGAATATTATTTATTTGATAATTTAGTAGGGAGTTTAGGATCTTTTAGACCTTTTTAGGGTCTTTTTAGGCTCTTTTAGGGTCATTTTAAGGACAATAATCATTGTAGTCTAGGACTTAGGAAGGGTGGTGAAGAGAAACTTCTCACGATGAAAGTGTGACAAATCAGACTTCACATATCTATGCTGATATATAAATATGTAACATTAAAAATCATAAAATGTAGGAATCTTTTATAATGAATTTTTTTCTTTCCAGATTTTATTTAAATTCAAGTTAGTTAACATATAGTGTAGTATTAGTTTCAGGGGTAGAATTTAGTGATTCATCACTTGCATGTAACACTCAGTGCTCATTACAACAAGTACCCTCCTTAATGCCCATCACTATTTATCCCATCCCCCCACCCACCTCCCTGCCAGCAACCCTCAATTTGTACTTTTATAATAAGTTTTTCAAATTCTCTGATTATTAAGGCCTGATAGCAATGGCTACTATCTTCCTCATCTGACTGGTCAGCAATAAGAAAAGATATAAAAATAATCCCACTGCTGGATGATTAACAAAGGAAATTATTGTAATGTCTGGAAAGGAGATGTGTAAGTTCTATGGACCAGCATGGGCATCATCAGGCAACTTCTTAGAAATTCAGAATCTCAGGCCCTACCCCACAACTACTGGATTAGAATCTGCTTTTTAGCAAGACCCCTGGGTGATTCATACCCACATTAAAGCTTGAGAAGCACCTAACTAGAGAACCAGGAAGGAGTTAATGGTATTGTTCTAGAAATTTCAGAAAAGGGAACTGTATGACAAGTGTGTGGTTGTGGAAGACATTGCTAATCAATCACACAGCTTTCTACTACTTAACCCAGATGTGGTTAAAAAAAAATTCTTAACAGAGATCACTGGAATTGATATAAAATTTCTGTCTCTGCCTATAATAATATGACTTAACATGACATCTTGTTAATTTGACATTTTGGATATTTCTGTGGACCTTGATCAGTGTATGTCTGTGGTAGAGTATATTCTGTTCTACCAATAGAATATTCATTGAACTGTACATGGTGTTTGCAGTCTCGTGTTGGCATTTTACATTTTATCTCTTCCATATCAGCTAGCAGGTATTTCTTCACTACAGAGGAAGTGACTAGTTCTGGAGTGAGTGAGTTGTCATTAATATATAACATGGTTTCTGCCTGAGACAACTGCTCTTTTAACTCTCTTTTTCTTCTTCTTCTTCCTTCTCCTTCACACGCATTTTATTTTTTGTTCTGTTTGTTGCCTATTATAAACACCTCCAAGACGCCGTGAAGAGGCTTGACCTGCTAAGGTAAGGGTGAGTGAGAGTTACACACCTGGCTCAGGGCCTGGATCCCAAGGAGGACAGCCCCTGTCACAGCACCCAGGAGGGTGGGTACTTTGAGTCTGATTTCAGCTAGAGCCATCCAAGGGTTCTGATTTCATGAACTCTGACCCCCGGCTCTATGAGTCTTTCTGATGCTTTATATTGGACAGGTAGCAGATTCTTGATTCAAAGACTTGGAATCAGGAAGGCTTAGCCAACTCCTTTTCCATGACTCCTCCAGGTGGAGGCTCTGACAGGTGGTGGCGGGGTTCCAGTTGAGACCCCTGGAATGCAATGCAGAGGTTCACAACTGGGTTCTGGCTTCATATGGAAATCTTTTAAGGAAACAAGAAATATGGGGCTTTGGGGAGACTCATGGTAAGGATGCTCACCTGGGTACAGGTGAATGCCAAAGCAGGAACTTGCCTTTTAGTAATCCAAAAACCACCCATATTCCAGACTGATTCCAGACTCCAATTGGCTGTCTTAACATATTAAGATTAGGACAGGTTTGATATAAGTACAAGGGAGGGCTGGTTGAAATTTGAAGATCTTTAGTAACTGCATCTGAGAGCAGATGAGAGAGCATTCTGGGACTCACTGATGGCAGATCAATGAGGGAGCAGAAACCCAATCAGCTAGTCTTGAAGGCGTGTCTGATAAGGGTTTACTCTGCACCTTCCCCGGCAACTCTGCTATAATGTAATGTTCTCATAGGAATAGATCCCTTCAGAGTTTTGCATGTATCTTAAAAAAAACCCCAACTTTTCCAACTTGAAATATGATGTGATTCAACTTCTTACCGTTAGGTGGCAATATTGGTCTATAATTACAACCTTCAAAGCTGGCAACTTAACTTTTCTTCACAGAAATTATAGGTAGTAGTAAAATCGGAGCTCTTTGACAATAATGGGCGTTTTTTTTTCCTAACATGAAGATTTCCAGAAGATTTTAGCATAGCACACTATATGCCAGTCTAAAACTAAAACCTGATCAAGGGGCGCTTGGGTCGCTCAGTCGGCTAAGTGTCTGCTTTCGGCTCAGGTCATGATCCCAGGGTCCTGGGATCGAGCCCTCCATCGGGCTCTTGCTCAGCGGGGAGCCTGCTTCTCTCTCTCCTTCTGCCTGCCGCTCCCCCTGCTTGTGTTCTCTCTGTGTCAAATATAAAATAAAATCTTTAAAAAAACACGATCAAATAAATTTAATATGCAAATTTGATGGATAAAGCAACAAGACAAATTGAAGCATTGTAGTATTTCTTAATTTCAGAGAGTTCAACAAAACAATAATGACAGTTACATTACAGGCTTTTGCCACTCTGTAAGATACGTATTAGAGATGAGCAAAAGAAAAAAAGGGAGCAAGCAGCATTTATGTTGAAATTCAGGTTATATTTTTATTAAATAAAAAAGAATTTCATTGCTTTAAAAAGTTTGGCAACTACTGACCTGTTTTCACAGTGTTGGAAATATGCCTGGCTAAAACACCGTCAATTTAGGTAATATTCTTCCAAGACTACAGAAATGGTATTTTTGGATGTCTTCATTTATAGACTGTTCAAAATATAAAATACCAAACAGCAGGCTTATAGACTCAAAAGAAAAGCTTGCTATTCACTGGACTAGGTTATTTCTAGGTGAAGGGAGAAAGTGGGAAATGCATGGAAAGGAAACCAGAGAATATAGAAAACGCAAAAAGACTCCAGAGATCATCTAATTCACGCCTCCTCCTTTTACAAATACAGAAATGATGATCAGGCAACACTAAAACTGGCGAGGATATAGGAACTTGGAGTAAGAGTGGGAATTTTTACCACATGTTGGAGAGTCCTATGCTAATCATCTGCTAGAGCCAAGGTTGGGCTCATCTAAAACTCAGCAATTTCATTCACTACAGAAAATTGGGCACACATACAACAGGAGATATGTTGAAGAATGTTTATAATAGTAAAAAACTGGAAACAACTTAAATATCCATCAAGAGGAGGCCAATTACACAAAATTGGAATCTATTCATATAAAGGAGTACTGTAAAATGTTTGAATAATAAGATAACACCTAGTGTTTAGTTTGTGCCAGGCACTGTACAAGGACTTTCTGAATGCATTTAATCCTCATGATAACTTATAAGATAGGTTCCACTGCGTTTTCTGTTTAAAAGGGAGGCATAGAGAGTTTAGGTAATTTGCCGGAGGCTCATGGGAAGGAAGTGGTAAGCTGCTATTTGAACCCAGTGAGGCTTCAGGGTGCCTGCTCTTAACCTTGGCATTCCTGCTGACTTTGTATGTACCCATCGCATCTTCTCTACAGAATTTACAAACATACAGCACAATCCTGAGTAGTGTTTATGGATCTGTACCTCTGAGGTGACAGTTTAATAACAGGCATCGGAATGATCGCAGGAATCAGAACAGTGCTTACACTTGTGGGGCTGTCTTTGCTGTTTCATATTTTTAAAAACAATCTGAGGGAAATAAGTCCCAATGTTAAGATCTGACAAACCTAGGTACAAATGTATGCAGCCTCTCTATAATTTTGGTATATATGCACTATTTCAAATGACGGGAAAAGAGGAGTAGAGGAGGTAAGCATAAATCCACACAGCTAGTTTAGCGACACAGCCTGGACTTTTGACCCTTGGTTCGGTGTTTACTTCACTAAAAGGTTGTACTTGATTGCTTTCTACACAGACCAAGCTGAGTGCTTTATGGGGTTCTAGTTGGTGATAACATGTCTGTTCTCTGTATGTTTTCACTTTAAACTGAGTAAATTCGAGACGATACTTTCTAGAATTACACTTCATGTCTGGCTCTTGGTTTCCTGATGAGTTAGAGGTGAAAGAATGCATTTTTCACCGATGCATTCCTTTGGGGTTCTGAAAATAGCAATTTACCACAAAATTACTCACTAGCCTGACAATGTTGGGTTTCTTGTCAGATCTCCAATTTCTCCTCCTTTTAGTTAGGTTCATTTTTGTTCTATCTAGGTTGAGTTTTAGCCAGTTGGACTTAGTCCAAGAAGCTACTTGGGTTAGTTCTTCAGATATCACTGAGCCTGTTTCCTGGGTTTGTCACAAAGATTCATGGTGCCCAGGAGCACGGTATTCTGGTGGCACCAAAATCCATGGTGTTCCATGATATCCTCCAGTGGCCTTGTTGCTTATTCTCGGCAGAAAGAGTGACCAGTGAGACACCCAGGACACAAGGGATGAACATTTGCCTACCATTACTAGGAGCCTCTAGAACAGGAATGCAATTTTTTCCCACCCATTTTTGAATGTAATAAGTTACTCCCCCTAGTTCCTTTGTTTGCAAAAACTACTGATAATTAATAGATCTACATTATAGGTATTTCTACTGCTCCATTCACATATAATTTCAAAATGCCCCCAAAGCACAAAATATATAAAATTACCAAGAAAGCATGCCACAATAAAGTAACATGAAATATACTTCAGTTATATGTCTTTTATTTTTAGGTCTAAAATAATCGGGCATTTGAAACTCATTGATCAAAGAGAGACAAGACTCTTTGGCGACAGAAAAGTGAGAGTTGTTTTTTACAGAGCTGAAATAATGACTATTTCCTCTCTTGTTAGAAATTCTTGATTAAGGGGCGCCTGGGTGGCTCAGTCGTTCAGCGTCTGCCTTTGGCTCAGGTCCTGGGATCGAGCCCCACTTTGGGCTCCCTGCTCCGCGGGAGGCCTGCTTCTCCCTCTCCCACTCCCCCTGCTTGTGTTCCCGCTCTCGCTGTGTCTCTCTCTGTCAAATAAATAAATAAAGTCTTTAAGAAAAAAAGAGAAATTCTTGGTTAAAATATTGGTACTAAATCTCTGAATATAGACCTCTTGGTTTACCACCACAGACCTAGTATCATTTCTGTGTTTTACCTGAAGAGGGAGCCTACTCTCCTGGCCTCTATGCCAAACCAGAAAGCCTTGCTTCTTTGTAGCTCAGAGAGGGTGGTCAAAAATAAATCACAAAGGATCTAAAAATACATAATATAGCTTAACCGTATTTCAAACACTTATCTGCTATCAAATATAGTATGCCAAAGGTACTGACAACGTGGATAGAGTGTTTGCTCCTGAGCCCAGTTAAGAGCGCTGTCTTCAGTTTATGCGATCTTCGAGAACAGGAAGCCATAACTAAATCATCTATTTGAGCTGTACGTAGATTGTGGACAAAAGGAAATCGGTAAATATCACTCATTTGAACTTTCAAAAATGTATCATAACAATGACGATGATTAATTAAATTATATATGACGTTTAGAACAAGATCACACAATAAACGGTAAGGGTACATAGACTCTCTACATCCTGACCCTGATGGGACCAGTTATACTTAACATGTTTAAATATGATCTTAAAACCAATGGAAGAGCTTCAGTAGAGATAAGTTCCACTGGAGTACACTGGAGTCAAATACTTCAAATGATAAATTTTTAAATAATTGGCTTTAAGCAATCAAATGCAGTAAAGTCTCACATAAGGAGTTCTGTAGCCTGTAATGTTCCAGGGAGGAATTACCAAAAAAAAAAAAAAAAAAAAAAAAAATCACAAAAAGGCTGGGTTTCTTTAGGAAGTTTTAGGAAATATCGTTTTCTTGCCTTTGTAGAAAATCATGAGGCAGCTGAACTTAGAAAATTGTATGCACTTCTGTTGAGCGATCCCTGAATATATTTTATTAGAGGTGGTTGGGGTCTCAAGAATGAGTAAGAGCGTGACATGTGAATGAGTGCAGGGGCAGGAGGGAATGTGGGACTCCAGCCCAGAAAGACCAAGGCTCAGAGAAATATGCTTAAAAAAACAGCAACAGTAACAACAAACACCACCTAGATGATTATTAAGAGCATGGAGAGACTTAATATGGATGAATTCATCTACAAAGTGCTTTCAGAAGCTGATGATTCCCCAACCTGTCCCTGATGACTAAGAGAAAAGGAACATCTAGTCTCACTGTGGAAGGAGACCTGAAAGCTCATCGAGTCCTGAAGCCGAGGGTAAGATAAACAGAGTGATCCAGTAGCCTCTGATTTTCTTTACTGATTGGACTTTCCTGAGTGTTTGCTGCACTTGCCAGACACACAGCACATAACGTGGTACCAAAGCTCCGGGACGGCTATTCTCATTGGGGAGCCAATGATTCTTAGAAGTGAATTATTAAGCAGAGTTTTGAGGAAAAGAAAAAAAAATATTTCTGCGCAGAGAAAGGCCAGGTACAATAAAGAGGGTAACTGTTACTAGGGCAATCTGTTCAACCTTCCCTGATTATGACCATAATAAATGGCCCATATAAAATGCGTTTTGATGGCGATCCAGGAAACACGCAGCTGTAACCTTTCAGAAAAGAATATTTCCCCTTCAAACATGCAGTGTATTCGAGGACTTCTTCCATCTATCCCATTTTAGTTCTTTTGAAAAAATGCTTGTTGCCAATTACTAAATTGATTTCATGATTAATTAATGGGCCATTACTGGCAGTTTGGGGGCAAAAAAAGCACTCTTCCAGAGAAGGTTAAGTAGGATTGCCTGGAAGAGGAATTCACTTTAAACTAGGCAGAGGTGAGGAGAATCATGTAATGGGGAAGGAGAGGGAAAAATACACAACAGTGGAGGTTCTGGAAGCCTCTTTATATAAAACATTAAGACAATAAATCCTCACAGTGCTGTCACTAGGAATGAAACATAGCTTATTTAGAGGGGTTGCCTGTTATTTCTTGAGACCATAATGTACGGATGAATTACCTTGTTGCCAGATGGTTCCATCATTTTTTTAATTTTTTTTCTAAAGATTTTATTTATTTATTTGACAGAGAGAGACACAGTGAGAGAGGGAACACAAGCAGGAGGAGTGGGAGAGGGAGAAGCAGGCTTCCCGCAGAGCAGGGAGCCCGATGTGGGTCTCGATCCCAAGACCCTGGGATCATGACCAGAGCCGAAGGCAGAAGCTTAACGACTGAGCCACCCAGGCGCCCCCCATCATTTTTTTTTTAAAGTGATATCTGAATGTCAAACTCATTTGCAGGAGCTTCTCTTCTAGTTTTTAGAAGATTTTCTTGCAACACATTCAGAGAAATAGTCTTTTCCTAGATCACAGATGAATGGCAAGGACATTTTGCAAGGTGCCTCGAATCTACTCAGAAGTAGGATTTTCAGATTTTATTTTTCTCTTCAAGAGAACACAGTGGTTGTGGAAATGAATTCTCCTACTAACTTTAGGAGCATTAGGCGCTGTTTGGCACACTGTCACTCCATATTAGGAACTAACTAACATGTTTCTAGTATTGATGCAAACCTTGGAAAAGTAAACGCAACAGAATAATCCAATAACAAGCCTGGAAAGGATCCTCAGATGTTAACTATTGCTGAGCTCACCTGAGTAATATCTAACAGAATAATAGCTAAGCACTTTCAAAGGCCTCAAGGAATTAAAATTTTATCATTTCTTTTAAGCTGATGATTTGATTCTCTGACAACCATCTCATTACCCTTGGAAAGTTTTTCAAATTTTTTTAATGACTTTTGATTACAGATATATATAAAATTTATTGAAGTGGAATTATCAACTTTCCTCCACAAAACTGGATAATTTGGGCATTGTAGGAGTTTAGAAGTAGGTTCAGTTGCATGCAGAAGATAATCATGGCTTAGTGAAATTCAGGAACTGTGGTTTAAACACGATAGATCTATATTTACTTCTCATGCTCAAGTCCAGACACAGGCAGAACAGGGCTGCCATGACATTTTCCAAAGAAGTCCTCAGGGAAATTAGCTCCTCTCTGGCTGTTTCCACAGATCTGCCTTTCATTCCCTAGGTCTCCTCTCCCAAGATCACCTCATGGTCTGAGATGGCTAATCCACCTTCTGCCATCCCATTTGCACGTTAGGCACCAGGAAAGAGGACAGGAAGAAGGACATTGTGCTTCCCTTCAGGACACTTTCCACTTTCACTGACCTCTCATCCACAAAAACTTAGTTGTGTGGTTACACCTAAGAGCGAGAAAGGCTGAAACAGCATAGTTTTTACTATGGGATATACAATATCATATACGTGATATATCCCATATAAAATATATGTAAAATAATTATATATAATACAAAATAATATAAACAATATATGTTAGTATATAATGTTATATATGATATAACATTAAAGTCTAGCAGAAATGCCTATCTTCTTTCTTTAGCAATAGAACTCCTGAATTTATATATATCCCATGTATGGAATACCTGCCTAGATAAATCCACTGTTTCTTGAGACCATTATATACTAATGACCTATCCTGCACCCAGCATTATCTTTTTTGTTTTTAAGGTGATATCTAAATGTCAACTCTACTTTCAGGGGTTTCTCTTGGGTTTTAGACAATCTTCTTTCAACATATTCAGAGAAATAGCGAACCTTTTGCTAGATCACAGACGGACAGCAGCAACATTTTACAAGGTGTTTTGAGTTTGCTCAGAACTAGGATGTCTGCTAGACTTGAACTCTGGGCTGAGAGAAGGAAAAAATCTCTTGGTTCCTTGAGTGCTCCCCAAGGCTATAGCAGTCCCTCAGAGGACACAGCCAAGCTGAACACTGGGAGGGCTGGATCCCAGACCTGGAGTGCCTAGCCTCCAGAAGAGTCTCATGCCCCAAACAGTGCACTGGCACCATGTTACACCCTAGGGCTTGCCACTCACTCCATGGGAGCAAGCCTGAAGAATGTCTGAGGTAAGTCTGTTACAATGGACAAGCACTCCAAATACCTGTCTGAGAAATGACATTGTCCTCCTGTGCACAGGTCCCTAGACCCTCTCTTGTACTCAAGGACTTTGCTGTTACAATGATCTCCCCCTTCCCTTGCCCCCACATCGTGCTTTATCATCCCCCCCACCCTCTATGGATTGGTTGTCCCCTTCAATGTGCAATGGCTCAGATCTTAAAAGAACATCCACCTGTTGCTTGACCCTGTATCTGCTTTCAGCCAACACTGCATTCTGCTCTCCTTTACCGTAGAACTCTTCTCTAGGACTGTCTTCACAGATCCTCTTTCTCTGTTCTTCCTTGAACTTGACACAGTTAAGTTTTGCTGCTCTCACTCCACTGAAGCCTCTTGTAAAGGTCACTGATGACCCCTGCTTTGCCAAATCTAATGGTCAGTCCTGAGTCCAAGACTTATTAGATATCTCAGTAGTGTTAGGTGGAGACAATCACCACCTTTCCCGAAACATTTTTTTCACTTGCCTTTCAAGACACTTGGCTTTCAGTTACTTCTCTGGACTTCCATCTCCCTTGGTTCCCCTCCTCATTGAATCTTTAAAGGCCAAAGTGTTCCAGGGCCACAATATTCACTCCCTAATTGAGCTCATATATCCCATGGCACTTTATAAGCATCTATACGCTGACGACTCCTAAATTTATAACCCCAGGCTCTCCTCTGGACTCCAGACTTAAGTATCCAACTAGGCACTTGGCATCGCCTTTGGTAGATATGCTTTAATAAGAAATACATATTTTGGCCTTTTTTCTGGTTCCTGGCCCAAGCTCCTAAAAACCATTGTAGTTTCCTAAGTGATAAGAGCTTTAGGGACATCTTTTATTACGTTTGGTTTTTGTCATTGGCTCCTGAGACAGCTCCAGAGTGAAAAAATTTTAAAAAGCATTTTTTTTTTTTTTTTTTTTTGCTATTCGTAACAAGTGCCTTTCAACCACATCTGAGTTTTTGTTGATGAGGTAACTTTTGGAAAGCCCCTAACCTTTGGGAAGAGGAGAGGGGCTGGAGGTTGAGTTCATCCCTAACACTCAATGATCTAATCAACAAGGCCTATGTAATGAAGCCTTAGTAAAAAAAACCTTAATTCAAGGGGTTTGGAAATCTTCTGGCTTGGTAAGCACATTGAGGGGCTGGGAGAGTGGTGCCCCCCAGAGAAGGCATGGAAGCTCTGTGTCCCTTCCCACATTTTTTGCCCTATGCATCTCTTCCATGTGGCTATTCCTGGGTTCTATCACTTATAACAAATCAATGATAAAAAGTAAACTGTGTCCCTGGCTTCCGTGAGCCATTTTAGCAAATTATCGAACATGAGGAGAGGGACACGGGGGACCTCCCATTTATAACTAGTTGGCCACAAGACAGATGACAACATGAGACTTGAACTGGCATCTGAAGTGTGTGTGGGGGACAGTCTTGTAGGACTGAGCCGTTAACCTGCGGGGCCTGGGCTCTCTAGGCAGTTAGTGTCAGAACTGAGTTAAATGTAGGACACCTCGTTGGTATTCCACAAATGGAATTATTTTGTGTGGAAGAATCTACGCATCTGGTGCCAGAGTGGTGTTGTGCATAGAGAGAAGCTGGAGGTTTTATTTTTAGTGAGGATTTGATGTGTCCTAAGCAGAACTCATGACTTTTTTTTCAGACTTGTTTCTTCCCCAGTATTCCCTATGTCTGAAAATGGCACTGCCATTGACCCAGGTCCTCAGGTGAAAAACTTTGAGTCGAGTCATCTGTTCTTGACTCTTCATCTCAAACCTGTTCTCTAATCTGTCAGTGAATGCTGTCAGCTCAACTTTCAAGATACATCCTGAATGTGACGGTAATGCATCACATCCACTGCTCATCCATACCACCATCTTTCACCGGAATTCCTACAGTATACTGTTAACCAGTGTCTAATTCCATTCTTGCTCTCCTTACCCCAATAGTCCATTTCCATTGAGTTGCCATGGTGATCTTTTAAAAACAAAATCAGATTTTAAAAAAGACCATTCCTTTTTTGATATCATTTCCCCTTTCTTGAACCTCATAGTGGTTACGTACTGCCAATTGAGATTTTTCTCCTTCTGTTTTCAAGGGCTCTCCAGCCTTATTTGTGACCCTTGCCTTAAGATTCAACAGAATTTTCTCTTTTTTGGCTCAAAACACGTGCCATGTTTATTTTCACTCTAAACCTGAGCTTATGCTGTGTCCCTACCACTCAGATTGCATCTTTCCATCCTGTTCAAATCTTATCCTGACCTTAATAATTCATTTGGCTCTTAGGGTCTTCATGAGCCTCTTCATTCCTATCCTGGTACTTTACTTACAGTGACTCCCTCCCATCTCTGAGTACATACGTCCAGTACCTGACAGTATTAGATATCCACTAGATTCAATGATTGATGGATGGATGGATGGATTATTAAGCTGAATATTTGAAAACAGCTTACATTAAATATGAATAAATGGCTGATTTTGTTTCTCTTATGAAGGTTTTCCTAGAAAAAGTAAAATGATAAAGGTAAAAAAATTAGTTTCATTTTCATGAAATTCATATTATATAGTACTATTTTTATTATTCAATTCTTTTTTTTAAAAGATTTTATTTGTTTATTTGAGAGAGAGAATGAGAGAAAGAGAGCACATGAGAGGGGGGAAGGTCAGAGGGAGAAGCAGACTCCCTGCTGAGCAGGCAGCCCCATGCGGGACTCGATCCCGGGACTCCAGGATCATGACCTGAGCCGAAGGCAGTTGCTTAACCAACTGAGCCACACAGGCGCCCTCAATTCTGATTATTACTAACAAAAGGAAAAAAGGAATCAGTTCCCTAAAGTTATATACATTTTAACCTGACTAGGAAAACAATCTGATTGTTAATTTTTCTAGTTCTCCTCTGATCCTACATATGGCAGGAAATCTTTTTTTACTTATTTTGGTGGTATATTTTGCACTCTGTGTCGCATCCTTTGTTTCCTTTTTTAAAATATAAATTCAAGTTAGTTAACATATAGTGTATTATTAATTTCAGGGTAGAATTTAGTGATTCATCATTTGCATGTAACACCCAGTGCTCATTACATCAAGTGCCCTCCTTAATGCCCATCACCCAGTTACCCCATTCTCCCACCCACCTCCCCTCCAGCAACCCTCAGTTTGTTTCCTAGAGTTAAGAGTCTCTATCCTATTTTATTTTTCCTTCCCTTTCCTTATGTTCATCAGTTTTGTTTCTTAAATTCCACATATGAGTGAAATCACATGGCATTTGTCTTTCTCTGATGGATTTGTTTCACTTAGCATTTGTTCCTAATGCTAGTTCCTGACCTGTAGTTCCTTGACCCTGTATCTGCTTTCAGCCAACACCGCATTCTACTCTCCTTTACCGTTCCATCTAGTTCCATCCACGTTGTTGCAAATGGCAAGATTTCATTCTTTTGACAGCTGAGTAATAATCCATTGTGTATGTATATATACACCACATCTTCTGTATCCATTCATTTGTCGATGGACATCTGGGCTCTTTCCATAGTTTGGCTATTGTGGACATTGCTGCTATAAACATTGGGGTGCATGTGCCCCTTCAAATCACTATTTTTGTATCATTTAGACAAATACCTAGTAGTGCAGTTGCTGGGCGGTAGGGTAGTTCTATTTTTTTTAAAGATTTTATTTATTTGACAGAGAAAGAGAGGGAGAAGAAGCAGGGGAGGAGCAGAGGGAGAGGAAGAAGCAGGCTCCCTGCTGAGCAGGGACCCCCCCCCTGATGTGGGACTCAATCCCAGGATCCTGAGATCATGACCTGAGCCAAAGGCAGACACTTAACGGCTGAGCCACCCAGACGCGCTGGGTAGTTCTATTTTTAACTCTTTGAGGAACTTCCACCCTGTTTTCCAGAGGATTTTTGTTGTTGTTGCTGTCAGTTTGATTGGGTCATATCCAGTATGTCAAGGAAAGCTGATCTAAAATGTTTACAGTGCCCGTATCACTTAGTGCCCAATCCGGAAGAGAAACTACACAGTGGGTTAAGTTTAATACAAAGAATGAATAAACTTTGATAAAAGAATGACTATAAGGAAACCATATATGGTATTCTAGGGCTGAGGGAGAGTATCCAAAGAAGGAGAAGCTTGGAAGGGCCTCCCCTCCCTCAAAGCTGGTTTCAGATCTTATCGGAGAAGGTATAGTTCAACTCATTGGATAGCAGAGGAGCTTGCTGGTTTGTTCTGGACACAGATGTTCTGCAGTCCCTCTGGAGTGCAGCTGATCAGAAACCAGTGAGGTGGGCTTGCAGAGAGAATGGAGGCTGGGGCACAGGGGACCTGTGCCATGGTCTACAGAGAATGGTGCCAGGTGTAGGGCATGGGAGCTGTTGGCAGCAAAGTAAATGGTGGCTCAGGGCGCTGCAATGAGCAGGGGGCCTTGGGGCCAGTTTCCATGTTGAGAGGTCTGGCCAGAAGGTTAACTGCCGGCCAGGCAGAGGCTGCAAGGTTGCTGACCCAATCCCTAGTAGCAGGAAAACACCCACCAAAACAGTTCTCTCCTGCAATGTCTCTCCAGCGCCCTCTGCTGGGAAAACATAAGGTGGCGCTCTCAGAGGAGATGCTTGAAAGAGTTCTGTCCTTTATTACAGAGGACATATTATTGAAGGGTGAATTGGAGCTGAGAGGCAATAAATTGATAACTGGCACAGTGTTTACCTAAGTATATACGTATTTGTCAAGGGTAAATGTATTTGGGGGATTTTGTGTGAATACTCTGGCAAAAAAGAATCCACATGAGCATAATATATCAGTAATGGACAAATAAATATAATTAAATCACATTTTTCAAGTGGCCAGACAATGGAAGTATTCAGATATCTTATTTTCTCTATATTTATTTTAGAATTCTTTTCAGAATTGAGGTGTATCATACGTATAGTAAATCTTACAAATCATAATAGCATATTTTTTTGTTTTTACATGTGTACACACAAGTGAAACTACTATCCAGATCAAGATACAATTTTTCCACCACTTAGGTAGAAACCTCACTCCTCCTCCCAGTTAAAATCCTCCTACCCCCATCAGAGGCAAATACTAATCTGGCTTCTATTTTTTGTTCAGGAACTTCGTGAAATTGGAACCACAAGTAAGGACTTTGTTGTGTCTGGCTTCTTTTGCTTAATATGATGTCTTTGAGATCCACCCACGTATATATAATGAACATACATATATATATTCATTATATGAATACACCACATTTATTTTTCTATTCTCCGGGACATTAAGGTTGTTTCTAATTTTGGGCTGTTATGAATAAAGCTGCTTTAAATGTGAGTCTTTGTGGACTATGCACTTATTTCTTTTAGGTGTGTATACAGAAGTGGAATTGCTTGGTCATGGTGCTGTAGTAGTAGGTCGTGTTTAGTTTTAGTAGATACTGTCTACATTTTTTGAAAGTCTTTGAACCAATTTCCACTTCCACCAGTGAGTATTAGAGTTCTTGTTGCCAACACTTGGTATTGTCAGCCTTTTTTAGCTATTCCTCTGAGTACTATTTTTAAGAATTAAAATTAATGGGACCTGCACAATATTTATCAATCTTTATAATTTTAATTATATCTTTATAATGTTTAATTATATTTCTCATGTTCCCTTTTGATAAACACACAAAAAACCCTCTTGTTTTTCCAAATATTATCTAAAATTTCAAAGTAAAAATAACAGCAATGGTCACTTCTGAAAATTTTCTCAATTTACCTATGCTTCTGCATGATACAGTTTTTTACTGCAAAAATTTACTGTCATACTATAACAGTTTCCTAATTCAGAGAACACACAGGATTCTTTCTGATTCCAAAGTAATTATTATGATTATAAATTTTCATTGTATAATATGGCAGGGGAAAATTCTGATTATGAGTTATATGACTTATTAGGTCCTCTAAAAGTAACCGGAATTTTTAGGTAAATCTTAAATACATTTATACAGTAATTATATAGCATGGTGCTTAAAAATATAGGCCAGGAATCATACTACTCAGTTGTGATTCTGATTGTGCTAGGATTTTGAATAAATCATGTTTAAAAATAGTATCGATGATAACAATAACTAGCTATATGAGCAAGGGAGGTTACTTAACTTCTCTGTATTTCGTGTTCTCAGCTGTAAAACGGGAATAGTGTTATCGTGAATAACTAATTAACTAACTAGTTAATACATGAGACACTTTGAATAGTGCCTGGCACTTAACAAATGCTATCTAAACATTAGGTATTTATTGTTAATGTAGAGAAATTAAGTTGAAGAGTTGTATAAAGACTGTGTCGTTCCAAACAGCAATACATTTCTCAATCCCGGACAGACCCCCAATTTTTTGAAATTTATTTACTTATCCTTATCTTACTGGAAAAGTCAGCAAAGTCAGCTTTAGGTCATGGCTCTCAACTACTTTCCGTAATATAATCTACTTCAGGGAGCTGTCACGTAGGTAAAAATCGGCCTGCCTCAGGAAAACCTTATTGTAAACTATACAAACTATGAGAGACATATCCTCTACATCGCTTCAGCAATTCCTAAGGGCGCTTTCTCCACTCCAGGCACGTTTCCGCAATACTCCCCAGCTTTTCCTCCCTCTTCCCCGACCCCGAAGTATTTTCATTGTTTATTTCGGTCAGTGAGAATCCTCCTGCGACCTAAAAGCACGGTCAATGCTAAAGCTGGAGGACAGTCAATTATGGCTACTCTGACAAAATCCTGACACCCAAATGGGTTTAAGGTATTCGTAGGGAAGCCCCAGCATCCTCTCGAGTCGAGAACACTTACAGTCCACCCACCTCCCCAACCTTCCGCCCTCTCTGGGCGACGGTCCCGCCCAAGCCCCACAGCACGCCGGGAATTGTAGTTTCCGAAGACTCGGTCCAAGTCCGCGCACGCGTTCTGAGCTCCTCTCGCTAACCGCCCCCCGCCCCCCGCCCCAACACTCCCGGATAAGGAAGTGGCCAGTGATGCCACGCGTTCTGCGGGCAGTGGATCCGGGCTTCTGGGAGTTGTAGTCGCCGGGGGCAGGCGCGGTCGGTAAGGAGACGTAGATTTCCTTGGGGTCCGCTACTGCAGTTGGTTCCCGGCGGGAGCCAAGAGGTCTGTACTTCCATCCGCACCGCGCTCCTCCTGAGGCTGAGGAGGCGCTTTCCTTTCCCCGGGCTCTCCCACTCTGGAGCTGGGTACTCCTCCTTGCCCTGAGGTCCATTTCTCTGCCTAGTCCTCTGCCTCTCCGGTCCGTCTCCAAAACGTGGGCTTTGCGGGGACTCACCCTCCTAGTGACAGGGCCGCGACCTTCTCAAACCCGGTCCTTGCCCTGCGGGGACCTTCCTCATTCCGCCCCTCATACTGGTTTCCGCCACTGCCCCTAATTCCCCGCCTCGGCACCCGCTGCGCTCACTCTCCTTCCACTCTTTTTTTTTTTTTTTTTTTTCTCTTTCCTCTGCAGGAATGGAAGCTTCCTGGCGCCAGGTGGCCGGTGGCCGAGGCCGAGCCCGAGGACGGGCCACCGCGGCCCCTTCTTCAGGAAATGGAATCCATCTCCGCGGCGCCGGAGGAGGGCGAGAGAAGGGCTCAGTGGGCGCTGCGGGACCTGGCCCCAGCTCCCGAGGAGCCGCGACCCCTGCGGCTGCGGGTAGTTCAGCCAGGCGCAGCCCCGCGGGAGCTGAAGCCCTGCAGACTTCCGTAGCGTGT
The DNA here is from genome assembly GCF_003265705.2 of Callorhinus ursinus. Taxonomy (NCBI): domain Eukaryota; kingdom Metazoa; phylum Chordata; class Mammalia; order Carnivora; family Otariidae; genus Callorhinus; species Callorhinus ursinus. The sequence goes on along the minus strand of NW_027397066.1, from coordinate 39,576,875 downwards.
GGTGAGAAAGGCTCCCCGTCCTCGGTTTCACCTGGATGCCTACTAAGGCACTTACTCGTCAGAACGGCCTCCCCGCCCTTGCTCTCATTCACTTCTCCTTGGAGAGTCTATTATTGCCCCCACTTCTCAAACCTTCAAGGAAGCTACTCATTTCGGCATTCTAGGCAGATTCCCAGCATACCTCTTTCACCTTAATTTTAATTACTTTCAATCAGCATAACTTCTTTGTCCAGTGTTCTTCTCTTTATTCTTTTTTGCCTGTTGAATGCCTAGACCAAAAGTTGCAAATTGTGGCCCGGGGTTCTGATTTAGCCTATACTTTGGTTTGGCTAACACGATCCTCTAAATCTGAATTGATTGCCCGCTGGTTTTTTGTTTTGTTTTTTCTTTTCTTTTTAAAATCTCATAATAATCTCGACAACTTCTTTCTTTCTTCCTTTTTTTTTTTTTGGTAAAATAGGAGCGTGTGGCTTTACCCATGGCAACCGCCAGTTACAGAAATTCCGTTTAGGTTGGGTTTAGGCACTCCATTTCACGTGGTCTCTCCTACCGGCGGGTGGGGGGGGGCAGTTGTCTTTTTCCATCTTTGCGAGATTGCCTTAGTTTAGTAACTTTAATTGAATATGACCTGTAAGCCCTTGAGCTTGAGGTATTTTTCTCAACTGTGGTTCCTATTCACAAATTTCATGTCCTTTTTCTGATGTATCTGATGTGGCCTCCTCTGGCATGTCATTATCCTTCATCCAAGGCTGTTTTAGTGTAGCCTGAGAACACACAGGCAACTCTGAATTGTCCATGCTAATGGAGGATTGCATGAGGCCAAGGGAATAATCCCTCAAATCATTTTAATGTTTGGAATGTATTTTTCTGAATATATTTTTTGAGGGGAGGAGCAAGTTGAGCTTCTGAGTGCTTTTTCCCTAAGCTAATTTTAAAGTTAGGTGGTATTCTTTTAGCTTGGAGTTACTGAGTGTATTTTAATTCCAGTACAGTTAACATATAGTGTTATATTAGTTTCAGGTATGCAGTATAGTGATTCAGCACTTCCATACATCAGCCGGTGCTCATCACAAGTGTATTCCTTAATCTTTATCACCTACTTCACCCATCTCCCCACCCACCTCCCTTCTGGTAGCAGTTATGAGTTTAGGATACAAGTGGTGGTAAAATGTGCAAGTTGAAGACCAAGAACGGTTTTGGTAGTTTCTTGGATTTTGTGGATAGCAGAAAAGCAAGCATCCTTCACCTGGGGAATTGAGATTTGTCTGTAAGAAATAATATATAGGAAGTTTGCTTTGTCACTTTTCTTTGAGATGATCTTATGTGGATATGTTGATAGGGTTATGGATGTTTTTATTATGTCTTCTAACTCAGCCTTTCAAGAAATGTATCTTCATGTGCTGTTTTCTCACAAGTAATGACATTTATCATCTCTCTTACTGCATATCAAGTTTTGAGCCATATGTCTTATAACCATTACTTTTCTCCTAATACCCAAAAGATTCCTATATAGGCCCTGTATACATTTTCTTTCAATTTTACTTGAAATACTGCATAATCCCCAACTAAACTGGCTGCAACAACAAAGGGAAAACATTTCATGAGGGAAATAAAAGATAAAATGTCGTTAAGTACAAATGCACCACCGAGATTAAGAAAGCTTGTCTGGGTAGTGGCTCATCAGTTTTAAGCATAAAGTGAACTTAAATCAGCAATTTACAGTTTTAATTAGTGAATTTAAAATCCTCTCAGTATGGGCACTAATAAATTCAGATCACTTCTGAATGTTTGTGGCTCCTTTCTTAAAACTAGGATTGCTGATCATAAGAGTTTATTAATAGTTAGTACTTGAAGAAAATTTCCCTGGTCCTTGCCCTTAAGGAGTTGGGTATATGCTCTGAAGTAATGTAATTCTTTTTGTGTTATTATTTAACCAAGTAAAAAAATGAGAAGTACAGTCAGTGCTAAAGAGAATAGTGGAAGAACTAATCTGAATTTATTTAACATTTCTTTTGGAATGAAGCTGCTGTAGGAACCACATTTTCCATATTGGCAGCATTCACAAAACATGTTTTGTGACCACATTTTAATAAACGCAAAAAATCCTTGACCTTTCTAAGAGCAGATTATAAAGATAATGGGTATATAGTGAATATTGTTTGTGCAAAATCTTTGGTGGGTCAGGCCAGGCTGGGCTGTAGTGTGGAAGAGGATTGTTTGGGAAAGCGTCCAGTTTAATTGATTCTGATGTGCTCCCAGTTGGCATGCTTCCCACCTCTCAAAAATCACTGTGTATGATTTATTTTTAAACATGCCATTTTAATTTTTATTAACATCCTTATTTTGAGGTTAATAGTTTTTTGATACTTTATCATATCTTTATAAATTTTAAATTGATTTGTTAATCACTGTTTCTAGGACAATTTGCTGCATTTAGCAGGATATTTAACAAAAGTGAAAGTTTTCATTGTGTTATTCTCTTCAGTTGTTTGCCAAGAAACTTGAAAATACTTTTTTTTGTGCATAATAGTAAGATAGAATGCTCCAAGGATGACTTTTAAATCTATGTGCTTAGAGATTATTTTGCAGAAATGAAACTTAATTTTTTTTTCTTTTAAGCAGAGCTAATGTCTCAAAGGAAATTTGAAGAAATCAAGAAGGCCAATCAAGCTGCAGCCAAAAAACTTGTTGAAGAACACTTTAGCTCTTCCTCTGAAGAAGAAGGAGATGAAGATTTTGAAGGAAAACGGGGGAAAATAGTTGCTAATACATTTACAAGTTATACTACTCAGACAGGTGCTGTACGGTCTTTTAAATTTTGACTTAAGTTTTTATTTAAATTCCAGTTAGTTACAGTGTAATATTAGTTTCAGGTATACAATTTGGTGATTCAGCACTTACATACATCACCCAGTGCTCATCACAACAAGTGTACTCCTTAATCCCCATCACCTATTTAGCACATCTCCCCACCCACCTCCCTTTAGTAACCATCAGTTTGTTCTCTGTAGTTAAGTGTCATGTTTCTTGGGTTACCATTCGCTCTTCCCCCTCCCCCTTTGCTTGTTTTGTTTCTTAAATTCCACAGATGAGTGAAATCATCTGATATTTGTCTTTCTCTGACTGACTTATTTCACTAAGCATGATATACTGGCTCCATCCATGTTATTGCAAAAGGCAAGATTTCATTCTTTTTTATGGCTAATATCCCATTGTGCATATATATCACATCTTCTTTATCCATTCACCGGTCGATGGACATTTGGGCTATTTCCATAATTTGGCAAATGTAGATAATGCTGCTATAAACATCAGGGTGCATGTAGCCTTAGAATTAGTATTTTTGTATTCTTTGGGTAAATATCTAGTAGTGCAATTACTAGGTCATAGGTAGTTCTATTTTTAACTTTTTGAGGAACCTCCATACTGTTCTCCAGAGTGGCTGCACCAGTTTGCATTCCCACTAACAGTGCAAGAGGGTTCCCCTTTCTCCACATGCTTGCCAACATCTGTTGTTTCTTGTGTTGTTGATTTTACCCATTCTGACAGGTATGAGGTGGTATCTCATTGTAGTTTTGGTTTGCATTTCCCTGATGGCAAGTGATGATGAGCATCTTTTCATGTGTCTGTTGCTCATCTGTATGTATTCTTTGGAAAAATAATCTGTTCTGCCCGTTTTTTAATTGGATTTTTTGTTTTTTGTGTGTTGGGTTTTATAAGTTCTTTGTATATTTTGGATATTAGCCTTTTATCAGATTGTCATTTGCAAATATCTCCTTACATTCCAAAGATTGCCTTTTCATTTTGTTGGTTGTTTTCTTTGCTCTGCCTCCAGCTTTGCTTTTCTTTTTCAAGGCTGCTTTGGCTATTGGGGGTCTTTTGTGGTTCCATGCAGATTTTAGGATTGTTCTAGCTCTGTGAAAAAGGCTGGTAGTATTTTGATAGGGATTGCATTAAATGTGTAGACTGCTTTGGGTAACATAGGCATTTTAACAATATTTGTTCTTCCAGTTCATGAGCATGGAATGTTTTTCCATTTCTTTATGTCATCTTTAATTTCTTTCATTAGTGTTTCATAGTTTTCAGAGTAACAGGTACAGGTCTTTTACCTCTTTGGTTAGGTTTTTTCCTAGGTATCTGATTAGTTTTGGTCTAATTGTAAATGGGACTGATTCCTTAATTTCTCTTTCTGCTGCTTCATTATTGGTGTATAGAAATTCAACAGATTTCTGCATATTGATTTTGTATCCTATGTATCCTATGATTCTAGAATTTTTTTGGTGGAGTCTTCTGGGTTTTCTCTATAGAGTGTCATGCCGTCTGCAAATATTGAAAGTCTGACATCTTCCTTGCCAGTTTGAATGCCTTTTCTTTCTTTTTGTTGTCTGATTACTGTGACTAGGCCTTCCAATATTACGTTAAATAACAGTTGTGAAGGTGGACATCCCCATCTTGTTCTTGACCGTAGAGGAAAAGTTCTCAATTTTCCCTATTGAGGATGCTATTAGCTGTGGGCTTTTCATATATGGCCTTTATCATTGTTGAGGTGTGTTCCCTCTAAGCCTACTTTGTTGACGGTTTTTTTCATGAATGGATATTGTACTTTGTCAAATGCTTTTTCTGCATCTCTTGAGAGGATCATATGGTTCTTATCCTTTCTTTTATTAATGTGGTGTATAATATTGATTGATTTGTGAATATTGAACCACACTTACTGCCCAGGAATAAATCCTCCTTGGTCATGGTGACTGATTCTTTCAATGTACTGTTGGATTCGATTTGCTCGTATTTTATTGAGAAATTTTGCGTCCATGTTCATCAGGGATTTGGCCTATAGTTCTCTTTTTTAGTGGTATCTTTATTTGGTTTTGCTATCAGGGTAATGCTGGTCTCATAGAATGAATTTGGAAGTTTTTCTTCCTTTTCTGTTTTCTTAAATAGTTTGAGAAGAGTAGGTACTAACTCTTCTCTAAATGTTTGGTAAAATTTACCTGTGAAGCCATCTGGCCCTGGACTTTTGTTGGGAGATTTTTTATTACTGATTTAATTTCTTTGCTGGTTATCTGTCCAAATTTTCTATTTCTTCCTGTTTCAGTTTTGGTAGGTTATATGTTTCTAGGAATTTATCCATTTCTTCCAGATTGTGCAATTTGTTGGCATGTAATTTTTCATAATATTCTTTTATAATTCTTTGTATTTCTTTGGTGTTGTTTATTTCTCGTCTCTCATTTGTGATTTTATGTATTTGAGTCCTTTCTCTTTTCTTTTTGATAAGTGGCTAGAGGTTTATCAATTTTACTAATTTTTTTCAAAGAACCAGCTCCTTGTGTCGTTGATGGGTTCTGTTGTTTTTATTTTCTATATCATTTATTTCTGTTCTAATCTCTGTTATTTCCTTCCTTCTGCTGGCTTTAGGCTTTATTTGCTTTTCTTTTTCTAGCTCCTTTAGGTGTAAGGTTAGGTTGTCTCTTTGAGATTTTTCTTGCTTCTTGAGATTGGCCTACATTGCTATATACTTCCCTCTTAGGACCGCTGTTGCTGCATCCTGAAGGTTTTGGACTGTTGTGTTTTCATTTTCATTTGTTTCCATACTTTTTTTTTTTTTTTTATCTTTATTGATTTCCTGGCTGACTCATTCATTCTTTAGTAGGATGTTCTTTAACCTCTATGTATTTGTGGTGTTTCCACATTTTTTCTTGTGGTTAACTTCAAGTTTCTTTTTGTGGTCAGAAAATATGCATGGTATGATCTCAATCTTTTTGTACTTGTTGAGGCTTGATTTGTGTCCTGGTATGTGATCTATTCTGGAGAATATCCATGTGCACTTGAAAAGAATGTGTATTCTGCTATTTTAGGATGGAATGTTCTGAATATATCTGTTAAATCCATTTGTTCCAGTGTGTCATTCAAAGCCATTGTGTCCTTGTTGATTTTCTGTTAAATCTGTCCATTGATGTAAGTGGGGTGTTAATGTCCCCTACTATTACTGTATTATTATCAATTAGTTCCTTTATGTTTGTATTGTTTTATATATATATATATGTATATATATATATATATGCATCCATGTTGGGTGCATACATATTTACAATTGTTTGATATTCTTGTTGGATTGTCCCCTTTGTTATGATATAGTGCCTTTCTTCATGTCTTGTCAGTCTTTGGTTTAAAGTCTAGTTTTTCTGGCATAAGTATTGCTACTCTGGCATCCTTTTGATGTCCATGTGCAGGATAAATGGTTCTCCATTACCTCACTTTCAATCTGTAGGTGTCTTGAGGTCTAAAATGAGTCTCTTATAGGTGGCATATAGAAAGGTCTTGTTTTTCTATCCATTCTGACATGCTGTATCTTTTGTTTGGTGTGTTTAGTCCATTTACATTCAGAGTAATTATTGATATATATGTATTTAGTGCCATTTTGTTACTTGTTCTGTCATTGTTTCTGGGGATTTTCTCTGATCCTTTCTTGTCTTTGTCACTTTTGGTCTTTCCTTTTCACTCAAAGAGTCCCCTTTAATATTTCTTGCAGGGTAGGTTTTGTGGTTAAGAACCCCTTTAGTTTTTGTTTGTCTGGGAAACTCTCTATCTCTCCTTATATTCTGACTGATAGTCTTGCTGGATAGAGTATTCTTGGCTGCAGGTTTTTCCTATTCAGCACTTCGAGTGTATCATGCCGCTCCCTTCCGGCTTGCCAAGTTTCGGTTGAGAGATCTGCAGCTAGCCTTATGGGTTTTCCGTTGTAAGTTAAGGACTTCTTTTGTCTTGCTGCCTTTAAGATTTTTTCTTTATCTCTATATTTTGCAGATTTAATTACAATATGTATTGGTGTTGACCTGCTTTTTTTGATTTTGTTGGGAGTTCTCTGTGTCTCCTGGATCTGGATGTCTGTATCCTTACCCGGTTTAGGGAAGTTTCCAGTTAATGATTTTCACAAATAAATTTTCTGCCCCCTTTTCTCTCTCTTCTTCTGGGACTCTTATAATACGAATGTGATTACATTTGTTGGAGTCACTGAATTCCCTAAGTCTAATCTCATATTTTATAATTCTTCTTCCTCTCTGTTCAGCTTCACTATTTTCCATTATTTTACCTTCTATGTCACTTATTTGTTCCTCTGCTTCTTCCAGCCTTGTGTTCATTGCATCAAGCCTGTTTCCAATCCCAGTTACTGTATTTTTCATTTCTGACTGATTCTTTTTTAACTCTTTTATCTCTGCTATAATGGTCTCCCTGATGTCTTCTGTTCTTTTCTCAAGCCCAGTGGTATCCTTATGATTGTTGCTTTACATTCTCCATCAAGCATATTACATCTATTTTGCTTAGATCTCTGGCCGTGACTTTATCTTGTTCTTTTGTTTGGGATTAATTCCTCTGTCTTGGCATTTTGTCTAAGTCTCTGCCTTCTTCTGTGTATAAGAAAAGTTCGTTATGTTTCCTTCTCCTGAGAATAATGGATTTATGAAGAAGAGGTCAGATAGTGAGTGTCCAGGGCCTGGTGCTTCAGGCGGTGTCTCTGGTGCGTGCTGCATGTGCTGCATGCACCCTGCTGTAGTGTTTTGGCTGTTCTGTCCTTCAGGCCAGTCCTCTGCAGAGGCTCTCTTTGCATGCAGTGGGTAGTGTTTGGTCCTTGGCCTGAATGTGGCAGGTTTTAACTAGGTGTATTCTGGTCTGCTGGTTTAAATGAGATCTGATACTAGTTCCACTAGAACTGAAGCCCTCCAGAACTCTGGTCAGGAGATGTGGTGTGGGCAGGGGTTCCTACTGGTCCTCTGGGGAAAGGGGCCTGCTGTGCTGGGACTGAGGCAAGCTTTTGAGAAGGGCAGTTCCACCAGAGTGCAGGGATGTGGAACTTGGTGTAAGCAGGTTAGGGGGCCAGTGTCGGTGCTGTGCTGCTTCCCACAGGTGACTCTGTGTTTAAACTGAGGGGCGTGGGAGAGAAATGGTACTGACTGGCTCCTTTATCCCCACAGAGGCATCTCTGGTGAACACTGCCTCTCAGGGAGCGCTCTAAGGGGAGCGAATAATCTCCCCCTGTGTGCCCCAGGCACTCTTCAGACCGCTGGTTTCCATGCTGTCTGCCCCAGGGTTGTTTGCCTGCCTTCTGTTCGGGAGCAGTGTAAGGCCCTCAGGGCTCTATCCCAGCCAGGCCCGCTGACCTTTAAAACTCCAGTCTGTATGCCCCACTGGTTGCAAGAACTCATGAAAATCAGCCCTTCTTGTTTTTTCAGCCAGTGGCTTTGGGGAAACGTTCTTGTATGTTCCCCTGCGTGCTCCTCTCTCTCTCATCTTTCTCCGCGACCATGGCTCCCTTCCTACCATGGCACTCGTGATCCGTTTCTCGCCTAAACCACGTCTCTGTCCTCTTAGCTTCATTGTTGTGGCTTCTTCGCTCCCTTTACTTGTGGAGTCCATTCTGTCAGTGTTCGGGTTGATTTCTGGGGTATCTAGAATGATTTGATAGTTACCTGTTGTTTGAAGGAAGAGACAAGCCTATGGTATTCCTACAGTGCTGCCATCTTAGCTTACCCCTAAATTTTGACTGTTTTAACATCAGTGAAAATACATTCCTGACTTTTAAAGAACACTTTTAGTCTATATGGAATAGTTTTTGCATCTTAAGAATGAGCATTTTTGTATTGCAGAGTTGAATTTTTGTGCATTTTACTATTTGAGTTACATGTTGTAGAACACTAATCTTTCCATAGAGCAAATAGAATGGCATAGTCCCTTGTGGCCCTAGAAGTTCTGTATGTGTAATTGGCAATTCATTAGCATCTGGGAGGGGGATGCCAGAACTCCCTGAAATGTGTGGGGTCAGGTTGTCCCCAGTTATGATTTGGTTGGGCTTGACAACTTTGAATACTCGCTTAAATCTATTCTTCATTTTTCCTCATTTTTCATCATATATTAAATGTGTTTTGAAGTCAGTTTCATTTCTTGACTTTTTTCCTTTATATTGTCTTACAACTTGTGATTTCGTTTTTTTTTTTTAAATAAAGTCTTCTCTGGTTGATGTGTACAGCGTCATTAAATGTGTATACCTGGGTTACTCTTAATACCACTCTTGTTTACGAGTGAGAGGGCCAAATTGATGTTGCTATGAAGGATTTGGTATTAAGTATAAAAGTAGATTATTTTAAACTTAAGTGTTTTAACACTTTTCATATTTTATACTTAATGTCATTATTAGAAATATGCTTGCATGTATTATCCATATTAGTTATTTGCCTGAGTATTCTGATGGCATCATGGGGCCAGGCACACATTGTCAAGTAGATTTCCTAAGGAATTGACCATATCTGCTAAAGAATTGAGATTAGGAAGCTTGAAGTCTGGCTCAGCCAGGTAGGTTGATAAAGTGTGACCTTTGTCAACTGGCTCAGCCAGGTAAGTTGATCAAGAGTTACTTTAAGGTTAGGAAGTTTCTTGCTTCTAGAGGACTTTATAGAAAGTAACCTTAAGTTTCCTGCTTCAAGAGGACTTAAACTATTCTAGATAGTGATAGGTTTTATTTTTAAATAAGAAATTTAGTACTGTAACTCAGTATTTCTTCCTACTATTTAAAAATTTATCATTTATAAGTTATTAGTTTTTTATAAGTTATTAATTTTTGGTCTGGCTTTCATCTTAAGGTGGTAAGGCAATTTTTCTTTTGTTGTTTTTTGTCCAGTCCATAAATATTTTGGTTCTTGTGCCTTTTTGTTCTCTACTTTGTAAGGAAATCTGATTACTTGATTTAAGAACAGTAAATGTCAGGGTAATGAGGTGTTTTCCATCTCACTTTAGTGGATTAAACACCAGAACTTTGCCAAAGAGTTTCTTTTTGTCTGAGCCGAGCCTTTGTACTTTGATGACCCTTCTCTCAAATTTCAGACTTGCATGGTCAACTTCCTGATGGGTGTCTCTATCTTGTTGGCCCATGGACACATCAAACGTAGGTTTAAAGATAACTTATTTCTTGTTTTAACCTCATTTAGTAGCACCACTATTTTCCCAATCACCCACCCAAGCCAGAAATCCTGGTGAGTAATGGCGCAAACATAACATGAGTGTGTCTCATCCTGTACTCTCCTCCCCTCTGCCTGTGTCGGACATCTCATCAAACACGTCACTCTTTCCTTTGAATGTTGACAACATAAGCTTTTCAAAGCAGCACAATCTAACTGTTACCAAGTCCTGCTGAGTTTTGCTTCCTAAATTTCTTAACTCTACCCTTCCTCTCCCCACATACTATTATTGCCTAATTCAGTCTCCTACAGCTGTTTAATATGTGGATTAAATCCATATAACTTTATGAGGTAGATATTACTATTGCTATTATTACTATTTTAAAGATGAGAAAACTGAGAAATAGGTAACTTGCTTAAAGTTGTTTTTTGCTTTATCCGCTGTAACTGCCTCTTAACTGGTACTTTAGGCTTCTAGTCTTGGCCTCTATGGACTCATCTTTCTTCAGTTGCCAGAGTGATCTTTTTAGAATGTGTGACTTCAGATGCTAGGCTCTATTATCCACTATGACATCTTAGGCAGTGTAGTTAATCCTGCAGCCAAAGTTGAATACAATTTTCAAAGAAATTTTAAAAAAATTTTATAAATATACGGTTGTACTTTATTTTGTTAAAGCCTATTCCATCATGTTCCCAAATTCTATTTTATGTGCTAATGTTAAATTAGGTGAAATTTAAAATGTTACACAGTTGACCCTTGAACAATATGGGCTTGAGCTGTGCAAGTCCACTTATACGTGCATTTTTTTCAATAAATGTATGTATAGTACTGTAAATGCATTTTTATTTTATGATTTTGTTAATAACATTTCCTTTTTTGTTTTTTTTTGTTTCAAATTTTTGTTTAAATTCTAGTTAGCACATATTGCAATACTGGTTTCAGGAGTAGAATTCAGTGATTCATCACTTACATATAACTCCCAGTGCTCATCACAACAAATGCCCTCTTTAATACTCATCACCCAGCTAGCCCATCCCCCGCTCACCTCCCTTCATTAACCCTCAGTTTGTTCTCAGTAGCTAAGAATCTCTTAGGGTTTGCTTCTCTCTCTCTTTTTTTTTCCTTTCCTTATGTTCATCTGTTTTGTTTCTTAAATTACAGATATGAGTGAAATCATACGGTATTTGTCTTTCTCTGACTTGTTTTTGCTTAGCATAATACACTCTAGTTCCATTCACATTGTTGCAAATGGCAAGATTTCATTCTTTTTGATGGCTGTGTAATATCCTGTTGTATAAATATACCACATCTTTATCCATTCATCAGTCGTTGGACATTCGGCCCCTTCCCTATTTGGCTGTTGTTAATAATGCTGCTATAAACATCAAGGTGTATGTGCCCCTTTGAATCTGTATTTTTGTATCCTTTGTTTAAATACTTAGTAGTGCAGTTGCTGGGTCATAGGGTAGCTCTGTTTTTAACTTTTTGAGGAAACTCCATACTGTTCTCCAAAGTGGCTGCACCAGTTTGCATTCCCACCGACAGTGTAAGACGGTTCCCCTTTCTCCACATCCTCACCAACATCTGTTGTTTCCTGGATTGCTAATTTTAGCCATTCTGACAGGTGTGAGGTGGCATCTCATTGTGGTTTTGACTTGTATTTTCCTGATGATGAGTGAAGTTAAACATCTTTTCTTGTGTCTGTTAGCCATCTGGATGTCCTCTTTGGAAAAATGTCTATTCATGTCTCCTGCCCATTTCTTAACTGGATTATTTGTTTTTTGGGTGTTGATAACATTTCTTATTCTCTAGCTTACTGTATTGTGAGAATACAGCATATAATACATATTGCATACAAAATATTGTTTTCATGTTGTTAGGCTTCTGGTCAACAGTAGGCTACTAACTAGTAGCCCCATAGAGGGGGTCAGAAGTTACATGCTTATTTATGACTGCGTGGTTGTTTAAGGGTTAGCTGTACCTTTGTTAAAGCCAACTATGTTGAAGAGCAAAGCAAGCACACAATAGGGTTCTTAAGTCTGCTTTTAAGGATACTCTCTAAACTTCAGTGTTTATTTAAAATAAAGCAATTGTCTTTAATAATTTTATAATACTTTATAGTTTTGGGAGTGATTTTATGTGTATTTTGTTTAATATCCTAAATTATATTTATATTATGGTAGAGCAAGTTTTTGTAAGTGCTTTGTTTACTTAGATGATTTTAGAAAGTACAGAATTAGCCAAATGTCCTATTTATTTAACTTTTCTCTTTGGTGACTTAAATTTTGATTTGAATCATTTTCTTGCCATGATCGCTGATGCTGTTAGTCTACTTTTCTTGGAGACTCAGTTCCTCTATTGAGGAATCTTTGTTATACTAAAAGCATGTAGGTTTATTTCTCTTACACTAAAGTGACTCAGATTATTGTCTTTTTGGTGTTGTATGCTTGTGGGTAGTTTTTCAGGCTTTCATTTTGCTGTCACCTGTTATTTCATGGATCTTCTTGTAGTAACCTTTTGCTGCAGCATAACATAATGTGACAAGGGCTCACGTTGCAGTCAGACTGAAGTTACTTAATTGTTCTTGTCTCAGTTTTCTCATTTTCTCTGTAAAGTGAAGATCAAAATAGCTCATTTAATCCCACTGAAATACAAAACACGAAGTGCCTAGCAAATAAATGCTCAATAATTGCTTACAGGAAATTATGGTGTAGTGATATTTTTTAAGAAGTTCATGCTACCCTTTTAAGTAGAAATAGTGAATATAATTTAATGAAACAAGGTGATTATTGTGTAACGACCTCAGGGTCATTTCATCCAACCAGTTTTCAGTAAGAATATGCTATGTATCAACACACACATTTATGTTTAGGCTAAACGTCTCTGCTGAGCTTTGACTTTGCAGATTCTTTCACTTTGCTTTTAGGTATGCTTTCCCCTGTTACTTGACATCTTGCCGCTCTTGCCCATGACTCTGCCCCCACCAAAATTGTTAAGGACTGTAACAGCAATGAAAGCAAGTATGTTCTCAGAGAGGGCCCATGGACTGTTTTTGAATTAAGGACATAAGATTTAATGCATGGATTCTGTGACCTCTTGGCTGCAATTCTTACTAACTGTGGTGCTGTTAGTGGGTTTGTATTATTTTCAGATGTTGCTTAACATGAAATTTTCAATTTTTAAATTTCAAGATGGAGATATGCATGAGTTAGAGCGAACAAGACAGTATGTCCATGAAGCTTTCCAAGCAGGGGCTATGACGTGCTTGATTTGTATTGCTTCGGTGAAGAGAAACCAAGCAGTAAGTTCTTCCCTTTGTCCTATATTAATGTATCTCCCCAAAATATCTTATTTTGCATTTGTCATATGTAACCGTTTATTCTTTTATTTTTGTTCAAATATGCTTCATCTGAGAATTTTATTTATGAATTGATCTTCATTTTGTAAATCTGTAATTTGAAAAAATTACTTCTAAATGAGCAGCCAGTATTTTTAGCACTGTTAATATAAGTGAAGCAAATATCTTCAGTTTTAATACACATGTCAATTTGATAAAGCATAGCATCTGCACTTTAGACATTCCCGCAATACTGAAATGTTAAAATGCACTATATTTCACTACTTTCAACAGGTTAAAAAAAGGGAGATATGGTTCCTGCCTTGAAGGAAGTAGAACCTAGCCGTGATACTCAGCAGTTTATTAGTGAGCTTCTCTTGTGTTTCTTGTGTTGAAGACACTGTAGAAAATGGCTAGGGTCACTGGGGAGAGATGGATTCGGATGTAACTCATGTACTTGGAGGTGCTGTGGTCTAATGGTGAAGTTATCCATATGTAAATTTAAAAGGGCTTTAAAGAAGCAATTAAAGGGAAGTAATGACTGAATATGGTAGATTCAGTGTTTAGACTCAGATTATAGCAGCGTTGCCTAGACAAAATCAGGCCGGATGAATTGAGTTGGTCGTGTAGAGTGAATCAGAAATTTAACATACATTGGACAGGATAGATGTCGATGCATGTGCCTTTGGTGTCTAGAGTCACATCTGGTTGGCTTACTCTGATTTCCGTTGCAGTGGATGAATAATCTCGCTGCATGTGGTTATATTCCCACCTTAAACACTTGCTGTGTGTGTAGATTTATTTATTTTTTTAACCTTAATGCTTTCTCCTTGGGATTACTCAGCTAGTACATAGGCATCGTGCACAAGCACCGGGGAATTAATGTGCCTTGGGGCAACTTTCTTCCACATGGAATTAATTGGCGGATGAGTGTCCCAGCCTTCTCTCCAGTAGGAGTTGGGGCCGGGGTAGTCTGAGATGTGTTTTACATGGTTCTTCAGAGGGTCCATAACAGGACTGAACTTTGGGCCCTTAGCAATAATCAGCTCAACAATATACCATTTAGTGGCATTTCCTCTTCCCTCCCTTATCCCCTCATTGTTGCATCCCAGTTCTTTTCTCAGGCACTGCTTTGGGGGTAACAAACTAAGAAGTTGCCTTCTTTTTTTTAATGCTTCTGCCAGCTTATGCATTGTGCTACATGTGTGATTTTATTGAACAGTTGCAAAATGTTACAATGAAAGGAGAACTGATTTTTGTCATTGAAGTGTTGGCAGGTTTTAAGAATTAATTTACTATTATTAAGTTTAAAAATATGTGTGTTTTTTGCTCATTTAATTTTTAGAATTTAGCATTAAGTGCTAGACTAATAGATTTTATATAACAAAAGGGCTATGTACAGATACATGTACATAATATATTTCAGGATTCCTCTGTAGCGTTATTTATCATTGGAAATAACCTAAATGTCCAAAAAGAAATTGGACATGTAAATCTACATGATAATACAGCTATAAATATCATGTATGAACATATTTAATAATGGTAACTGCTTATAGTATGTTAGACTATAAAGTTATATATCAATTAGTACAGCGTGACCTTATTTTTAAAAAGTGTGAAATATATACCAAAACAATTGGAGATCATTCAGAATATTAGTAGTTGTTTCTAGCTAGATGACTGGGTAATTAATAGTTTTATTTAAAATGTTCTAAACTTAAATATATTTTTATGAAAAACATTTCTTCTATTAGACTGGAAGGAAAAATTTTTTTCTTTAGTCCTTAGGTAGCTCTTCAAAATAATTTAGTGTGATGCTCATTTTAAAGTATTGGTCATTGGATACATGTTAATTTCTGATACCTTTGTCTTAGGTTTGGAGCTGTTCAGGATGTTTCTGTATATTTCACATGCCCTGTATCCAGAAGTGGGCTAAAGATAGCCAGTTTCTGGTATCTTCTCCTTTGACGGATGACGATTTTGGAAAGAGAGATTATCCTTGGCCATGGTAACTTTCTGCTAATTTAGTTGGAATAGTAAGTTGTAAAATAAATGAAAACTGTAGGTCCTAAGTTGCCGTATTGGCAGTTTCAGTATCCATTTTGGGCCTTCATTTAGTTTGGTTTGTGGAGTTATAGTACTTTGGTAATGGCTTCTATTTTTTCCAATTTGTATAACTACTTGTTACTTTCAGAAACCAATAAATCATTCAGACTTTACTTTTTCTTCTGCAAAACACCTCCTTAATTATCTTTTTTAAAGAACTTCCATTTCTTTAAAATTCTATATGACTAGAATCCTTCATAATTCTGGTACTTCTCTTCTGGAGTTACTGTTAGTATACATTAGTTAGTATCACATTGTACAAGACTGCCATCTAATGTGTTTTGATCATAGGCTTCCTGATGTTGTCTTTGAAATCTCTCAAACTGCAGGAGTATATTATTCAATCTTACCACTTTTTCCACATTAATTTCATTAGTATGGCTTATTATTGACGAATATTTAATTGTGAACTTGTTATATTTCTAGAAAGAGTTGGGGAGTGGAAAATTTATATCTCTGCTAAATAAAGATAATAAAAAATTTATCCATACTGGCAGCTCAGAGGGTAGATTTACTGTCAAGGTAATGAAGCATAAACTTCAGGGGTTCTGTGTTCATATAAATAATCACTTTTGTAACTAATTTTAGATTCTTAACAGAGGCCCCTAAATTGTATAAGATTGAGACCTCAGAAAACCTGGATCCATATCAGACCTCCTCTTATTACCACAAATACTGATACATTTGTAAAATTGTGGTGGTGTAGTGGTTTTTTTAAAGTAGGCTCCAAGCTCCACTGACTGAGTCACTCAGGCGCCCCTGTGGTAGTGTAGTTTTTCAAAAACATTTTAGACATACTAGTTACTTTGAAAAATAATTCTCAGTATTCTGTGAGGGTTTTTATTCCCATGTTAATGGGATATTGAAATTGATGAAGCAAAACGGTATGTTCAGGCTTCCCTTACTCTTAAGTGGTGAAGCCAGGATTTGAAACCTAGGATTTCTAACTTCTAAATTCAGTGCTTTTTCTGTTCTTCTGAGTTTTCTCTTATAATACTATTTTTAGAGATATTATTTGTTTTGTTTGCATTGAATATTAGCTTCTCTGAAACAGTTTAAAATTTCAGAGTCTATATTTGTTTTGCTACTGTATATTTGTGGGAGGATTTCAGTGTTCAATAGGTACAAAATTAAACTGGATATTCAGACTTAATTTTAGAGATCTAAGCCTTATGCATACTTTTTATCACCCTTGCTCATCTCATTCTATTTTAAGTGGTCATTTTGCCACAGTGCTGGGAAGTACCAGTTAAAAGGGGAATGAACTTCTACTCTTGACTTAAATCTGAGGAACAAAAAATTGAATCAGCTGTGTAGTAGTAACTTTTGCATTCTATATTTTATATTTTTTAAGAAAACCAGTGACTGTTTTGGATTTGTTTAATCCTCATCAAGATGGAGCTAGAACTTGATACAAATATTAGTAGTTTTAAATTAGTTGTTTTGTGGAATTCAAACATTTAAAATGTTTAAATGTTTCTACTAAGATATTGCTTGCTTATATATAAGACATTGACATAATTACATTTCATTATTGCATGCCATTATTTTAAATAAAACACATGCATTTGCACATAATGCCCATACCTCTCCCAATCTCCTAGAACAATTTAGCCTCACTGTTGATGGGCACTATTAGGGTATTGTGAGTTACTTTTTAGTCCTCCATATCTATAGGCTAATTTAAAGTAGACATCCCCCTCCACGTTAGTTTAGAGGAATGTAGACGTTTTTCTCTTATAGCTCTTCCAACAAAATAATATTAGTTAGTTATTCTAGATGAGACATGGTATTTTGTCTTTGAGTTTTGATTACAAAAACAAGTATCTTTGGTTATTCTGAATATTTATGTGGCATTTATTTGAAAACAGAACGTGGTCTCAGGGGCGCCTGGGTGGCTCAGTCAGCGGGGAGTCTGCTTCTCCCTCTGCCCCTCACCCCACTTGTGTTCTCTCTCACTCTCTCTGTCTCTCAAATAAATAAATAAAATCTTAAAAAAAAGAGGACATGGTCACAGGACAATGAAAATACAAACGATACAAAAGAAAGTGATGATGTGAGACTTTTTCCAGTATAGTTATACTCATTTATCTGGGGAATAGTAAGGGTTAGAATATCTTTAGAATGAAGCAATCTATGATCTGCAAATGAATTTGATAGGGCTGAAGGTTAACATTGTTTTATTTTAACCATGCTAGCTAAAAATCTTTCTGCTGTAGCAGAGAAAATGAAACAATATATGAACTTTTCTTTGATTTAAGCACATTTGTTATATATCTATTTTGTATAGGATATTGAGAAATTCTTCATTTTCCCCCTCAATTCTAAATTGTAGACATGTCTCTTGCCGCTGTATTGCCTACCTATAATCTGGTTTCTGTCTTCTGTTTGCCGTTGCTAATATATTTTACATATTTGCAGGTCACCCAACCAAACTTTTAAAACATTGAGCTTTATAAAAATTGGAATGAGTACCTCAAGAATAAAGTTCATCTGCTTAGTAGAAAGCTAATGTTGCTTTCTTTTTGTAGCTTCATTCTAACTTTGTTTAATACAGTAGCAACTAGCCACATGTGGTTATTTAAATTTTGAAAAATTGTAATAAATTCTGTTTCTTCCTCAGTTGTATGTATTAGCCACATTTTAAGTGCTCACTGGTCATATGTGGCTAATGGTATAGAACGGTTCCTTCATCTCAAATTATATTGGACAGAGCCGTTCTAGATGGTTGAAATTGATTTTTGTGAAATCTTGTTTCTTATTAGCATAAAGGTGGAGCAGAGGGTGCATTAATATAGAATTAATTGAGCGTATTCGACTCCTAAGTATGTTTATATTCCTGTTTCTCTTGTCACTTTTAAAAATGAAATTAACTTCAGTAATTTCATTCTTTTTTATAGTCCAAAATGTAGGTTTGAATACAAACGATCTGACACACCTAGTAGGTACTATTGCTATTGTGGAAAAGTAGAAGATCCACCTCTAGATCCATGGCTTGTGCCTCATTCATGTGGCCAAGTATGTGAGAGAGAATTTAAACCTCCTTGTGGCCATAAGTGTTTACTCCTCTGTCATCCAGGTGAGTTAAATATTACATTTCTACTTATTTGTGGGTGGTTATTTCTTATGTTGAGGCAGAAAAAAAAATTGTCAAAGTTTAATTCAGAACTTAAGTTCACATAAGAAGACATTAGAAGGGAATGTCTTTTAAAGTATCAGTAAAGAAAGCTTTACAAATTACTGATAGGTGTAGGAATTGAAAGTTTTAAATTTTGATTGGTGATTTTTTTTTTCCCTTTCATTGGATTCTAGGTCCCTGCCCTCCTTGTCCAAAGATGGTCACAACTACTTGTTACTGTAAAAAAGCAAAACCTATACCTCGTAGGTGCAGTACTAAGGAATGGTCCTGTCAGCTGCCATGTGGGCGGAAGTTGCTTTGTGGACAACATAAATGTGAAAATCCTTGTCATGCAGGTAAAAATGTCATACCTGTTAGGTGTTCTGATTTTTTAAGTAAAAATCAAAGCAGTCTTTATTGGTTTTGTAATGTTTCTTTGCTAATTTATCATTGTGATTTTAGGAAATTGTCTGCCCTGTCCAAGAGTTAGTAGACAAAAGTGTGTCTGTGGGAAACAAGTAGCTGAAAGGAGCTGTGCGAGTCCACTGTGGCAATGTGACCAAGTGAGTGTATATGCATTTGGAGGGGTGGGTATTAAAGAATACAGAAAACATAAACAATTTGAAATGCTAAGTAGGTTTAGCTGGATAAAAGAAGAGGAAGAGCAAAGCAAATGAATTATATTCATGTTTTAGGAAACTATTTTCCAATTTAATGTAATTTTAATTATTGGAGGAAATTTTTTCTTTTCAGATTAATAGCTATTTGTTGAATTTTGGATTCCGTACATATGTATTCTGCTTCTTGCTATCTCTCCTTCCTTGTCTTTCCCTTCTCTTCAACTAACACCACTCTGTTCTTGAGTTATTCCAGTTGAGGAAGTAGGATTTTGTAGATTGTCCTAGAATTAACATGGTTTTAGTATCATTTGGAAATCTTTGGTAGATGACCATATGAAGCTATATGTACTTTTTCCCCTTTATTTTAAAGGTACATAGGAAATGTATGTGTGTATGTTCATGTGTATATGTTTGTGTATATGTTTATGTATATATATGTGATACCTATATAAAATATAAAGCATAATATGAAGAACATAAAGAAGTTGCTTGTGATTGAAAAATGGATTAGGTCACGCACAGAGTCTTATTGTTAACTTTTAAGTCTTATGTGCTTATTGCATTTTATTTTAGGTATGTGGAAAAACCCTGCCATGTGGTAATCATACATGTGAGCAAGTTTGCCATGTTGGTGCTTGTGGAGAATGTCCTCGATCTGGGAAAAGGTTCTGTCCATGTCTGAAGTCAAGTAAGACTTTTTTTTAAACCTTTAATGGAATATGATTATTTCTCCTGTTCACTTAGAGTACGTTCCTAAATTAGATTTCTGTGGGAGTTCATAATGTAATTTCAGTAAAAATACCAATTTGATAGTAGATTTTTTTTTTTTTACATTTGCTGAAAGGGGACAATATAGTTTAGTGGGTTAAGAACTCAGACTTTGGAATTAGGCATATCGTGGTTCAGATTCCACCTTCATGAACTATAGTTTTCTCAAGTAAAATGCAGTAATAATATTTTCTTTATAAGATAAAGAGAATGAAATGAGTGAGAATTAAATGATAAAATGCGCATAAAGTATTTGGTGTAGTGCCTGGCAATAAAGGAAATCTCATAATCATAGACTGTTGTCATTATTATATTGTGTTTTAGGTTATGGGTGAATTTAATTTGGCTGCTTTGAAATAAGGCACAGAACGTTGCAGTTTGAGTGTACTTCTTTAACTCTGCACCAATACCAGCACACATATTTATAAGATTATTGTCAACACTTGTCTTAGTATGTGTATGTTAAAGGTCATTTTCATAATGTTCTCAAGTCTACATCTTTTTTTTTTTTTCTAATCCTGTGAGGTTGTTAAGAGCAAATTTTCTTTTTATAATTCTATTTATTGTAGAAGTCTTCATAGAGGTTTGTATGGTCTTACTCTTTTATTTAGGTAAGTATTTCTGAAGTAGTTAGCTCATAAACATATGTGTCTTGAGGATGGTAACTTGTTATGTGTCAAATTCTTTTTAAAAAACAAACTTTTTTTTTAGTGATTATTTTCATTAAATTTAGCTCTTTCCAGTAACTATGTAGATGCATAAATTCATAGTCTGAAAGGGCTGTCATTCTTTAGGGAGCCAAAAGAACATGGCATGTTGTTAGTGCTTTATAATAATGTATCTTATTAACTTTGACTTTTTGTCTGCTTTTAGAGTTTTCTTTGCCGTGTACAGAAGATGTACCAACTTGTGGAGATAGTTGTGACAAAGTACTTGAATGTGGAATCCATAGATGTTCACAGCGTTGTCACCGAGGTCCTTGTGAAACATGCAGACAAGTTAGTCATCTCCTATAATAATTAATTTTAAAAAACCACCTGTCATAGTATGTCAAATGGGATTATGCTGTAATTGTTTTCCATTACTTTCTTTTTTGTTTTTTTTTTTTTAGAAGATTTTATTTATTTATTTGACAGAGAGAGAGAGAGAGACAGTGAGAGAGAACACAAGCAGGAGGAGTGAGAGGGAGAAGCAGGCTTCCCGCTGAGCAGGGAGCCTGATGTGGGGCTCCATCCCAGGACCCTGGGATCATGACCTGAGCCAAAGGCAGATGCTTAACTACTGAGCCAGCCAGGCGCCCGTTTTCCATTACTTTCATAAACATCTATGTGATGATCTGTATGAGCTTAGTGACCTAATGTTTATGGTAGAGAAGCAGGAGAGTATGCCAACAGTCAAATCTAAAAATTACCCTTTGTTTGATTTTGCTTTGTAAAAGTTTAAACATTGTCATTTTTATAATCTAGCATGGGGTTGTTTGTTTTCAGAAGATATTCAAAGCAATGATAAGTCGGCCTAGTGATGATGGAAAGAAATAAATGCCTGGAAGTGAGATGTTAAATAACGTTATATATGTCATTTTGGTTTGGACCATACTACTAAATAATCCAATTCTTTTGTTTTACTGAAACAAGATGGGCAGATGGTATGGTGTAACTAGATGTTATTTTAATGTGTGCAGTTGTTTTACTATTGAATATCCAATTTTTACTAAATTTAATAGTGGGAGTTCTATGAAGTCTTTGTTGGAACAAAGTAAGATACAAAGAAATGTCTTAGGAAATTCAGCTTTATTTTTGGTAAAGTCCTTTATATGAAAGACTTTTAAAACCTTCCTTCTTCATTCTTTACTAATTAATAGAGATTGCAATGTGGGGAGAAAATGTCAACAAAAGTTAATTTTAATAACATTCATTCGATTCTTCCAGGAAGTGGAAAAGCATTGTCGCTGTGGAAAGCATACAAAACGAATGCCATGTCATAAGCCTTATCTATGTGAGACTAAGTGTGTTAAGATGCGGGACTGTCAGAAGCATCAGTGTAGGAGAAAGGTATGTGTAGTAAGCCTGGGAAACGGATTTAAAAATTGTCTTGAATTTGTACTTTTTGAGCCTGGGTTAAGTGCCATCATGGTTTATTCTTCAGATGTTAAAGCATGTTCTTTGCTTTCCATATGAAATACTAATAAATATTCTAGATTAATCTTAATTGTTTATATTAGTGGGAAATCTTACCAAGGTTTTTAAATGACAGGGTCTCTTTTTGGTCCTGGGCATAAACCTTTTAACTTGGTTCTTGGGCTGTTTCTGTTCCCTGGATTTTAAAACATCATAGTAGTGTTAGAGCGATAGTTCATTTGGTGGTAGAGGCTTAACTTCTAGTGTTCAAATCGTATTTATAGACACTTGGTTCCATTTAAGATGGACTGGAGTATTTTATTGAGTCTGTAGATTTGTAGTTTTTTTGAGTTCCATTTATCATTATGAATTATTCCTCTATTTCTGGTAAGGTTTCCTTGTTCGTAAATCTATTGAAATATAGTGATGCTGTTTTGTTTAATGTTAATACAGATATCTTTTTCTATTCTTTTACTTTTAACTTATTTTATATTTAAAGTAGATTTCTTATAGACCACATTTAGATATTATTTTATAATATCTTCCACTTTAAATGTTGACAATCTTTGTCATTTAATTTGGGCGTAGATCATTTACATTTAATGTGATCTTTAATATGGTAGGATTTAAATCTGTCATTTTGCTATTTATTTTCTATTTGCCCATCTGTTGTTTGTTCCTTTTCCCTCTTTTGTGTTTTCTGTTTGATCAAGTATTGTTTTTCAATGATTCATTTTAACTCCTTTATTGGATTCTCACACATTTTATATCCATGTATTTTATAAACCCCAAATACATTGTTTTTACTTTTGCTTTAAATAGACAGATAGCTTTTAAAGAGTTTGAAAAAAATAAGAAAAGTAGTCTTATATATTTATCATCAAATTCACTATTTTTGGTGCTTTTCATCCCTTTACATAGATTTGGGTTTCTATTTTCATTTTCTTTTTGTTGGAAGGACTTCTTTTAATATTTTTTATAATGCTGTTCATGACGTCTTTTACCTTTAATGACTTCAGCCATTGTGAAAAATATTTCTACAGTAGAATTCTAGTTTGACAACATTTCCCCCATACTTTAAAGATGTTGCTCCATTATCCCTTAGCTTGCATTTTTTTCCCAAAAAAGTGTATGCTGTGATTGTTATCTTTGTTCCTCTGTACTGTATGTAATGTCTCTTTTCTCTTTGGCTATTTTTAGAGATTTTTCCCTATACTGTTGGTTTTCAGCAGTTTATTTGTGGTGTTCCTGTGTATAGCTTTCTTCTTGTTTCTTTAGCCTAGTTTTTGTTGAGTTTCTCTGATCTGTTTATAGTTTTCATCAAATTTGTGAAATTTTCATTCTTTGTTGCTTCAGATATTTTTCCCCCATGCATCACCTTCTGAGACTCCAATGATTTGTATGTTATGTTGCTTGAAGTCCCACAGCTCACTGATGCTCCATTTATTATTTAGTCCTTTTAATTTCTGTGTTTTATTTTAGCCTGTGTAGCTTTGTCTTCAGTTCACTAATTTTCTTCTGCATTGTCTAATTTGATGTTTATCCCTTCCTATGTTTTTTTATCTCAGACATAGTACTTTTTTATCTCTGGGAATTGGAGTTGAGTCTTTTTTGTCTCCCGTGTCTGTCCTTAGCAGGCTCATGCTTTTTTCTATCTTCTTGAATATGTGGGTGGGCTATACTTTTATAATGCCCATTTTAATGTCTTTGCCTACTGATTCTGTCCTCTATCATTTTTGGGTCTATTGCTATTGATTGATTTTTCTTCTCCTTTTGGATGATATTTTCCTGATTGGTAATTTTTATTGGTTTCCAGACATTGTGAACTTTACATTTTTGGATGCTGGAGATTTGTTTTGTTTTGTTTTGTATTTCTTCCTTTTTTTTTTTTTTAAGATTTTATTCCTTTATTTGATAGAGACACAGCGAGAGAGGGAACACAAGCAGGGGGAGTGGGAGAGGGAGAAGCAGGCTTCCCGAGGAGCAGGGAGCCCGATATGGGGCTCGATCCCAGGACCCTGGGATCATGACCCAAGCCAAAGGCAGACGCTTAACGACTGAGCCACCCTGGCGCCCCTTGTTTTGTATTTCTTTAAATATTTTTAAGCTTCATTCTGGGTTGAAGTCAAGTTATTTAGAGATCATTTGGTTCTTTTGAGGCTTAATTTTGTTAGGTGGGATGAGGCCACCCTTTTATCTAGGGCTAATTTGGTGTCATTACTGAGGTAATAATTCTTCTAAGTACTCTACTTAATGCCTGTATATTAGGAGGTTCTTTCAGTCTGTCCATAGGGAACACAAACTATTCCTAGCCTTGAATAATTTCTGGAAATGGTTGTACCTTCTCTTTCCAGTGGTTCTTTCTCAGATTTGGGTAGTTTCCTGTGTAAAGACCATTACTCAGCCGAAGACTCAAGGGGTCCTTTCTTGAGTTCTCCAGAACTTTGTCTGTACTGCTACCACTTCTCCACAAATTCTAGCCACACTGACCTCTCTGAACTATGAATTTTGTCTGCTCAACTTGGTGAGACCACCAGACTCTGCTTGTGGTCTTCTTTCCTGGGAACCGCCAGGTCTAAGCAAGTACTATCATAGAACTCACCTTGTTTATTTCTCTTAGAGATTCTTGTCCTGTGCTGCCTGATTGTCTAATGTCTAAAAACTGTTGCTTCATATATTTTGCCTGATATTCTGGTTGTTTAAAAGCGAAGAGTAAATCTGATCATTATTACTCCATCATGGTCAAAACCAGAAATATGTCGAAAGGCATGGACCACATAACTTTCTTTTTTTCTTTTCTCCCATTGTTACTGGCAGAGTGATAGGCACATAGTACTACTTGGTAAATATTTGCTTAATTGAATGAACTATTTTGACTTTTAGTTGCTTTTCTATAGTGTGTATTCTGTTTTGAGCCATTTTTATACACTGAAACTTGTTCTTAAGCTGGTTACAACTCTAAGTTTCTTTAAGACAATTGTAGTCTGTATTTTTTCCCCAAAGTTTGGATGTATGAGAGGTCAAGGAAGGAGTTAGGATGGCAAGATGGGCTTTAAGCAGTTGCTGTGCGTTCATGAATGAAATTGGGGGAGGTCTGCACAAATGGATTGGAAGACAGGGAGGTGAGAAAATAAAGTTAGAAGCAATTAGTCTTTCTCTGTTTCTCTCTTTTAGTTAGTCTTTGATGCCAGGGTTTGAAAATTACTGCCAAACTAATCTATACATTGAACCATACATTGATTTATTTTCATTAAATAATTTAAAAGATAGACTTAATTGTTTGCCTGAATTGACTGTGAGATTTGACCAAATCCATTCCTTTCGTTAATATTGGCCATCTCTGCATAGATAAGTAGGGATGAAATTATCTAATGGGACTGTTTTAAGTTACAGAATAATTAAAGGGCAAGGAAATTTAGCTTGATTTCATTAAATTAGGTCATGGTCTATTTAAATTTATAAGTTCTTAATACAGTCTGTCTATTTAGAATAATATTGATCCTCTTGAGTACTTTTATTCTTATGGTGAAAAGAAGTATCTTTTGCTTTTCATGAGTTCTGAGAATAACTAGTAATGACATTCATATTATGTGTGGTTTTCAAATGACCTGTTCTTTATATATTGCTTTCCCTTCAGTGTTGCCCTGGAAACTGTCCACCTTGTGATCAAAACTGTGGACGGACTTTAGGATGTAGAAACCATAAATGTCCATCTGTCTGCCACAGAGGTAAAATTTAACAATAGCTGTAATTTAATGTTTCTATTGATACCGTGCTTTATAGTTGATAAAGAAAGTTTTACATTCATTATCTTACTCTTAACAACCTTGAGAAGGTAGGGCAGTCACCAGTCTCCCCATTTTATGGACAAAGAGATTGAACTGTAGATAACTTCAGTGACTTACTCTGAGAAATACCTAGTAAAGCAGGATAGCTAAGATTTGAACCAGGCCTTCTGAATATAAAAGTTTTGTTCTGTCTTTAACACCATGTTGTTTCCTTACTTCTTCCTAACCTTCTCACATAGTTTTTATAATAATTAATATGTTCTTAGATTTTTCAGTGTTATTTTGAATTTTAGACATTTATATGGAATCAAGTCTAGTAAGGGATTGGATGTGTCCTAAGCCAGTGGTTCTCAGCCTTTTTGGTTTCAGGATCCTCTTACATTCTTTTTGTAACCAATGACCTTTTGGTAATGTTGGTTTTATCTATTGGTATTTATTGTATTTGAAGTTAAAATAAAATGTAATAATGTTTATGATTTTATTTAAAAAAAGCAATAATAAACCCATTACATCTTAATATAGTAACATTTTTTTGTGACTAAAATTACACTATTTTCTGAATAAATGTAGTGAGAGGAATGATATTGTTTTACATTTCTGCAAATGTCTTTAATGTCTCCTTATTGGAGAATAGGCAAAATTCACATGTGTGCTTCTGCATGCAATTTGTTATTATACCACTTGACCCATGGCGTCTGGAAAACTACGCTATGCATGTGAGACCTTTAGACCTCCTGAAAGGGTGTCAGGGTTGCTGAAGTTATTAGACACTGAAAACTGAGTTAACGGGGCATGTGGGTGGCTCAGTTGGTTGTGTCTGCCTTCAGCTGAGGTCATGATCTTGGTCCTGGGCTGGAGCCTCCTGCATCCTCAGCTCCCTGCGCAGCAGGGAGACTGCTTCTCCCTCTACCCTAGCCCTGCCCTGCTCGTGCTCACTGTCTCTCTTTAAAAAAGAAAACTGAGTTAACTTTACCTGTTTGGAGTCGGTTGATATGAAAAGGAATACTGATTTTATAGGGCAGTAGAAAGGGCATGGACTTTAGGATTGAAGTCTGGACTCTGCAGCTTGGTTAGTGGCATTATGACCTGGGACAAACTATACTGTTTTTATTATCTTCCTTTGGGATTAGGTGGATGCTAGATACCTCCCTTAATCTCTAAATCCTCTCAAAAGTTCAAAAAGTATATTGTGCTACTGTTGTTTTGTACAGTAAGGAAACAGGCAAAGAGACTTTTGGCTGAAGGTCATAGAACTAGTTGCAGGGTCAGATGTGAACTCACACTTTAATGATCTTTCCATCCTATCACATTGCCTCCCTGTTAAGAGAAGTGGCAGATTGAATTAACCCCATAGACTTTTTCCTGTGAGTGTTCTCTGATTTGTTGGTGTCTTTAAATTGTGAAAGAATTTTATTTTTTGAAGGTCATATTATATCATCGATTCATTAGATTTTGTTAGACTCTAAATTTAGTCATTAATTCAATTAAAAAAGTATTTTTGTGTGTCTACTAAGTACCAGGCACTGGGAATATGTAAGTGAACAGTACTGACAAAGTCCCTGCTCTAATGGAACTTATTTTTTTACTACCCCAGTTAGAATATAAGTAAGTAATCAAATTAATATGGAATATTAAGTAGTGACAATTATAGAAAGAAACTCTAGTGTGATCAGGAGAGGACTCTAGAAAGATGACATTTGAGAGGAATCCCGAAAGAAGTAAGGGATTACAAGCCATGTGAAAGAGGGTGTGGGATAGTGTTTTGGGCAAGAAAGCAGTAATTGCAAAGGCCTTGAGACAGGAGCGTTTGAAAGAACTCACAGAGAGGACTGAAGTAAGTGTCCCCCTTGAGAGGGGACAGATGATGGGAGATGAGGTCAAAGAGATGGTGGGATAGAGGATTGCTGGGGAAAGAATACGTGCGGGATCTTGTTGACTGTTGTTAAAACACTGGCCTTTCCTTTCATTAGAAAACCTAAGTAGTTGTATTGCCATTAAAGAAATTGGATCCAATAGTTTAGAATTCTCTCACCAAGGAAACACCAGGCCTAGTTGATTTTTACACATGAGTTTTAACATTTAAGATGTGTGTGTGTGTATGTATGTAGGTTCAGTCTCTCCATAAACTATTTGAGAGTATATGTAAAAAAGGAACATGTCCCAACTCATTATATCATCTGACAAGGAAAGTAAGAAAATTATAGGCCAATCTAACTCAAACATATTTGTAAAATATTAAAGGTACTGCTACTCAAATCCAGCTACCCAGTATGATAGTTTTAGCTATCTAAAACCTTAACCTTTCTTAATCAAGTTGGGTTTATTCCAATAATGTAGGATTGGTTTAACTTTAGTAAATCTAATGATGTGATTCACTGCATTAATAGTCTAAGGGAAAAGTGAAACTATTTTAGTAAATGTCTAAAAACAGTTGATGAAATTCAACATTCATATTTGATGTAAACTTAATTAGAAATTGAAGGGCGCGTCCTTAACCTGATAACAGAGTACCTGCAGAAAGGGTAGAGCAAGCATCGTACTCAGTGGAGGAGTGTCAAAAGACATCTCACGCTTGTATTGTTTTGAAGCAAGTCCCACAAATCCTTCAGTGTTCATTTCTAAAAGGTGGATTCTTTAACCTAAAAATAGTTAAAATATTTCTTAATATCAGCAAATATCTGCTGTTCAAATTATCTTGTGTCATAAATATCTTCATTTTTTAATTTAGTTTGTATGACTCAAAAACCTGGTAAGACTGACATATTGCAATTGGTTGATGTCTCTAAAGTCTGTGAATCTCTACTTTCCCTCCTCTGTCTCCTTTTCTTTTTCCTTGTCTCTTATTTGAGAAACGAGGTTGCTTTATTTAGTCACAGAGTCTGCATTTTACAGATTGCTCTCTGTGGTATCATTTGACATTTTCTCCTGTATTTCCTATAAATTATTAGTGGGATGTAGAGGTTTGATCAGATCCAGGTTCAGTTTTTTTTTTTTTTTTTGGCAGAGCGTTTATTTTTTTTAAAAAAGAAGCTTATTAGCCCCTAACAATTTACCTTAATGGAAAGTATGTGGAAGATGTGTTGTGCAGCTTTCACCATTTGTTTGATCCACATAAGATACATAGAACCATTATTTCATACCATTTTCCATCATTCGAGACACCATGATCAAGGTTATACTGTAACTCACAGGAAAAGGATGCACACTGCGTGTTCTCACTGTGAATATGAAAGTTTGACTTACAGTTCTTTAAGTTCAGGGTCATCTGTTTCTATGGTTCTGGAATTACTGGATGAGTACCCATTTTGGCTGTTGACCCACTGGTCACTGGAGTTGCACTCTGTATGCTGCTTTTTCATTTTAAAACTATCATTGAAGCTACTTTATCTGTCATGTTGTACAGGAATCTGTAACAAATTCTGTTGATCGGTAGGAAGACTTCAAAGAAATTATCCCTTATTTTTCTCAAGATTTAATTTTCAAAAAAGGAAAAGTGATGCTGTAGTTTAGAGTGGCAGAAAGGTGTTATGTTTGGTAAGTTCCTGTTTGAATTGCTGAAGGTGAATGAAAATTATTAAGTGGAAAATGATATGCTGAATGAGAACAGACTTAAAGATCATTATTAACTTTTAGAAAATATGACACCTGGTCATTCTTTTGGAAAGATAAAATAAAATTTGATCATGTGGATAACTTGGCTTGCATTACCATCAAGAAAAGACTTCACTGGATTATACTTATCAAAACACTGAAGTAAAAATTTGGTAACTTGTACAGTAGTACAGTACGTATCTATTTTTTTCCCTTTGTTGTTTTTTACTCTCATTTCCTTATTCTGTGTTCATTATTTGAATCAGAATCCTTCTGTTCCTTTTAGGAACTATTATAAGAGGCTTTAACTAGGGTACTTTTCATCATTAGTCTGTTTCTTGTCAGGTTAACTGCTCTTCAGTATTTTGCTTGGTGCTGACACATAGGCAGCAGTCTTTTACGATCCTCACTCCTTAGTTGAAGACTTTTATTCCCTTCTTGCTATTTCATTTCTAGTGGGGAACCTTACTTAGTGGGAACACTAGAGTGGGAAGAAAACCCTGAAGATGATGTCAGAGCCTTGGGGAGAATTTTATAGCCAGTTTAAAAAAGTTTCTTTCATTTTGTTTTTGTGTATTCCTACCAGCCTGTAACAAAAGTAGGTAAAAAACTGAAACCCAAATAACTTTTCTTTTTGAAATGTTTAGAACAGAAATACTTGGGAATTATAACCTAAAATGAGCGTTTAGAATTAGTCCTTCACAAAGCATGAGTAATAGTAAATTGACTGTGCTTGTTAATAACCTGATGAGAGAAATTACTCTTATTGGGGAATTTATCTAAAAATAATGTACTTGAATAGAAGTATGTATGAATGTATGGTGATTAACATAACAATAAAAATTAAAAAAATTAGTATGTATGAAAATAAGCCAAAAGTTTATTGATAACATTAGATTTTCCAAGAGATAAATCTATTCTGCTTGTGTAGTGATGACTGAGTAATGTGTTAAATGTTATTTAGACTAGAATTTTAGCAAATTTTAAAGAAAATTCTAAAACTTTTTAATTGAATTACCAGTGTGGATATAGAAAAGTATACAGATAACTAGTGTATAGCTTGATGAAGTTTTACAAACTGAACATAACCAGGTAACCAAAACTCTGATGATTAAATGGAACATTACCAGTATTTCCAAAACCCTCCTTGTATCCTTTATAACCATCATCCTGCTTTCAAACAGTATAGATTAGTTTTTCCTATTTGTTATATGTAAACGGACTCATATACTACATACTCTTTGTGTTTGGCTTCCTTTGTTCGGTGTTGTGTGTGTGAGGTTCATTCACATAGCTTCTTTATTCTCATTGTAGAGTATCCAGTTGTGTGAATACCAAATTCATTGATCCTGTTGTTGATTGTCATTTGAATAGTTAAGGACATTTCTTTTTAAGTTTCAGACCTTTTTTTCAGGCAGTTGTTATCCCTGCCCAGAAACTGTAGATGTGAAGTGCAATTGTGGTAATACAAAGGTGACGGTGCCCTGTGGCCGGGAACGTACCACAAGACCACCCAAGTGCAAAGAGCAATGTAGGTTAGTATGGGGTTCTGCACAGACTTACACCTGGTGTCTTAGCAAATTTAAATTCATATTGATTTTTAAATATTGTTAGTATTTTAAATTTTGCATTAATGTTCTAAAATACTAACATTCACAGTATTCTTGTTCTGTATGGAATCAGAAGATACTTAAATAGATAATTGCACTTTAGATATAATTGTTCATTAATCAAAAGTAATTTAAAAAATTGTATTTTATGATTTAGTCGACCACCAACTTGCCATCATACAAGTCAAGAAAAACATCGCTGTCACTTTGGCTCTTGTCCTCCATGTCATCAACCTTGCCAAAAAGTTTTGGAGAAATGTGGTCACTTGTGTCCTGCTCCATGTCATGATCAAGCATTAATAAAGCAAATTGGCAGGGTAAGGGAATATATTATTAAGAGGTAGTGCATTTCTGTGGGTCATATTTTCTTAATTTTACTTAGTCCTTCAACAAGCAATGATTAAGTACCTGCTGGGTGTTAAGCACTGTGATAGGAGCTGGGGTACAAGGTAAATATGACTTGATCTTTTGTCCTAAGAAGCTCATGGCATAGAAAAGGCGAGAAACCAGTAAATGGATATTTGCTAAGAACGTGTGATAATCATGTTATCATCCTGATACACATGAGTTCGGCAGTCTTCCTTCATATATTGTGGTTCAGGGTTACAGATATCTTCTGGTTTCCTCAAAGATTCATTCACTTAGTGAATATTTATTGAGTCCTTCCTGTGTGTTAAGCAGTCTCCTGCCTGCTAGGGAGACAACAGTGAACAAATAATGGAGATTACATTCTAGTGGTGGAAGTTGGATTTTATAGTGCTGTTTCTCATTCCCCTTTTGGCTAATAAGAAGTAAAGGAAACTACTTTGTCTTTGTTCTGCCATTTAAAAACTGGAATCTGCCTTCATTTGTAGCATCAGATGTGTGTGGAGGGGAACATCTGATAGAGTACAGATGGAATAAAATATTTCAGTAAGCACAATTTGTTGGTTACTTGAAAAAATTTCAGCCTGCTTGAATAGAGGATATGTGGGACTATTTTCTTAGATTCTTATATTGGCCATATGATTTAATTCCTCTGCCTTTAAATTGTTACGTATTTTACTTGTAGCACCAGCCTACAGGCCCTTGGGAACAGCCTTTGGAGCCAGAATTTATTCAGACTGCATTACCGTGTCCTCCATGTCAAGTTCCTATTCCTATGTAAGTATTTTAGTATTTTAACTTAAAAAATAAGTTTTTTTTTACATAGTTCTAAGTTTATCTTAAATTACCTTCTCCCCTTTTTCTGTGTTCAGTTCATCATTTTTTTCAGGCCTAGTCCATAAACCAGTCTCTCTGTCTTCAGCCTCATTCTTTTCTAAGTACATTTTACATACTGCTTGAAAACCTCTAGATATCTTTTTTTGAGTCTTCTCCCCAGCTGGAGTTTAATGTCCTTCTGAATTTCCATAGCAACTCACACTTAGAATAATTCATCCAAGAGATCATCATCTGTTGTTAGTTTTCCTGATACCCATGCTAGTCTTTGAGCTCCTTGAGGACAGAGGAGAGCCAGGTTGTAGGTAAGGCAAACTTGAAGGAAACATTGAAAATCAAAGAAAGTAGTGTTCTGGAATGTAGTGTTCCCAGGAAATGACCTGGACTGGGTTGTAAGGAGTCAAACCCTAGGGTAATATGAATCATGGAGTGGTTCATACTTTTGAGTAGAGGTTATAGAATATAGGAGTAAAAGAAGCACAGAATTCTGGGAACTAATGTAAAATTAGAAAACAGGTTGTTTTCTACCATTAAGGTTCCAAACTGAATATTGGTATGTCTTAGGTATCTTTTTAAAGAGACAGTTTTTATTTCCTTTTAAAAGCTCTCCCATTATGTCCTTCCACATCTTTCCTCTCAGTTTAAGTAGAATGTATATTTTTATATATTGGTTGTGCAGTCAGGTTGGGAGGCAAAGTGTTATTGGGAGCTGTATCTACAAACAATGTGATTTTAGTCTAGATTAGTGGGGGGCGGAACTCATAGTCACTTAAATTGTTTGTGTAAGTGTAGTCAATTGTCTTT
Source organism: Callorhinus ursinus (assembly GCF_003265705.2). Taxonomy (NCBI): domain Eukaryota; kingdom Metazoa; phylum Chordata; class Mammalia; order Carnivora; family Otariidae; genus Callorhinus; species Callorhinus ursinus. Next base: position 39,543,865 of record NW_027397066.1, on the reverse strand, counting down.
GAATTCCCTAGTCTGTCTTACAGGAGGATTATTTAACAGATATGCCTATCTTATTTCATTCAATTAATTTCCTCAAAATCTTAGGTTGGATTAAATATTTTATGACAGTAGAAAAACTGCCTGGAATTACTAAGTCATGTTTACTAGAAGTTTAAAGAATTAATTTTAAAAGTCTTTCCTTTGCACTTGACTGGAATGTGCTGCTGAAAGGTTTTTTTGGGAGTATATATATGTATCAAGACATTGTGTTTTAGAGTAAGGACTCTTGAGTCCAGTGTTGTGCTTCCTGATAACTACCATGAATAAGTCATATATCCTCTCTGTTTGTAAAATAAGGATATTCAAGATATTTACAAAGATGTCAGTGGGGAAGAGAAAATTTTGGGAGGGAGGTTTTTATCATCAGAAAATATTTGTTGTGTCTAGTAAACAATTTTTTTCTTAGTCTATTTTTTCTGATGTTAGTATAGCCACATTTACCCTCTTTTGGTTACAATTTACATGAAGGAATGGACAGATTCTTAGAAACACAAAAACTTCTGAAACTGACTCAAAGAGAAGTAGAAAATCTAAATAAACTTATACCTAGTAAAGATATTAAACTAGTAACCAAAACCTACCACAAAGAAAAGCTGAGGATGAGTGACTTTACTGGTGAATTCTACCAAACATTTAAGAAATTAACACCAGTGTTTAACCATGGGGAGACACTTCCTGACTTACTCAATGAAGCTTGTATTTACCTGATACTAAGAGCAGAAAAAGACATCACAAGAAAAGACAACTATAGATCAATATCCCTTTTATATATAGATACAGAAATTCTCAACCAAATACTAACAAACTGAATCTAGCAACATGTAAAAAGAATTGTACATCATGACCAAAAGGGATATATCCCAGAAATATGAGGTTGATTCAACATATGAAAACCAAAATATTAAAGTACTATTTTATCATAAGAATAAAGGACAATCAGTAGATGCAGAAAAACATTTGACAAAATCCTACATACTTTCTAGATAAAAACACTCAACAAACTTAGATAAACAAACTCCCTCAACCTGATAAAGGGCGTCAGTGAAAAACCCTTAATCGTACTTAATGGTGAAAGACCAAAAGCTTTCCTGTTAAGAACAGGAAAAAGAGTAGGATGTCTGCCCTTGCCCCTTCTATTTAGATTTACATTGTATTAGAGGTGGCTAGCCAGAGCAATTAGACTAGAAAAAGAAAGAATGTATTCACACTGGGAATAAAGAAGTAAAACTTTTGTATTTTTAAATGATATGATCTTTTATATGAAAAATCCTTACACAGACTGTTAGAGATGATAGGATTTTTCATATACAAGATCATGTAGTATACAGAAGTCGGTGGCTTTGGTAAGGCTATAAGAAACATTAGTATACAAAAGTCAGTTCTATACCCTAGCAATGAACCATCTGAAAATGAAATTAAGAAAACAGTTCTACTTCCAGTAGCATTAAAAAAGCAACTTGTTTATTCAACAAACTTAATTAAAAAATCTAAGATTTTATACACTGAAAACTATAAAACATTTTTGAAAGAAATTAAAGAAGACCAAAGGCTGTGGTACTGGCATACAGATAGACATATGGATCAAGGGAATAGAATTGAGAGTCTGGCCATAAATGTAGGAATTTATTTCTAATTAGTTTTTGATAACAGTTATTTAAAAAATGGACAGACATCCCATGTTTGTGGATGGGAAGACTTAATATTGTTAAGGGCACTACTACCCAAAATGATATACAAATTTAACATACGCTCTGTCAAAATCACAGCAGGCTTTTATGCAGAAATTGTCCCCAAAATTCATATGGAAATATGAAGGAACCAGAATAGCCAAAATCTTCTTAAAAGTGAAAACAAAGTTAGAGGACTCACACTTCCTGATTTTAAACTTATATAACTATAGCAGTTAAGAATCTCTGGTGTTGGTGTAGGGATAGACACATTGATCAATGGAATAGAATTGAGAGACCAGAAGGAAACCCATATGTTTATGGTCAATTGATTTTTGATAAGAGTATCAGAACAGTTCAGTGGGAGGAAGAATGTTTTATGTCAACACATGGTGCTGAGAGAATAGATATTCACAGGGGAAAAAAATGAAATTGGACCTCTACATCACAACATATATAAATATTAACTCAAAATGGATCAAAGATCTAAAAGTAAGAGCTATTAAACTCTTAGAAGAAAACATAGGTGTAACCCTTTGTGTCCTTGGGTGAGGCAGTGATTTGTTACATAGGATACCTAAAGCATAAGCAACAAAAGAAAAAATAAAGTCAGGACATTATTAAGCACAATTTCTTAATTGTGCTTCAAGAACACAATAAAAAAATTGAAAAGACAACCCACAGAATGGGAGAAAAAGTTTGCATGTCATATATTCTGTAAGAATATTATCCAGAATATATAAAGAATTCTTAAACTGAGAAATGAAAAGACAAATAATCCAATTTAAAAATGGGCAAAATCTTTGAATAGATGTTCCTCTGGAGATCTTACAAGTGGCCAGTAAACATGTGAAAAGATGCTCAAGTAATTGTTAGGGAAATGCAAGTCAAAACCATGTTAAGGTGTCATTTTACACTCACTAGGAAGGCTAAAATAAAGAAGGCATAAGTGTTGGTGAAGATAGGGAGTAGTTGGAACCATCGTACATTGCTGATGGGAATGTAAAATGGTGCAACTACTTGGGAAAGCAGTTTGGTAGTTTCTCAGGAAACTAAACTTGGACTTAACCAATTTTACTCTTAGGTATACACCCGAGAGAATTGAAAATATGTGTTCCCAAAAAAACTTGGACACGAATGTTACAATAATAGGCACATTATTATGAATAGCCAGAAAGTGGAAACAAATATCTATTGACTGATGAATGGATAAACAAAATGTGGTATATCCATGCAATGGAATATCATTCACCTATAAAAATGCATGAATTACTGATACCTGCTATAACATGGATGAACCTTGAAAACAGTATTCGAAGTGAAAGAAGCCAGACATAAAAGGCCACATAATATTTGATTCCATTTATATGAAATGTTCAAAATAGGCAAATCCATAGAGACAGAAAGTAGATTAGTGGTTGCCAGGGGCTACAGAGTGACTTCTAATAGTTACAGGGTTTCTCTGTTGATTGTGAAAATATGCTCGATACTGGTGAGGGTTCCATAATCTTGTGAATGTACTAAAAACCACTGAATTGTACTTTTTAAAAGTATAAATTTTATGGTATGTGAGTTTTATCTCAATTTTAAAAGGAGACAAACCTACACATAAAGATCCTTCTAATTCTGATAATGATTTTCAGTGGATGTGTAATAAAATTATTATAAAGTATGCATTAAAATTATTACTTGTCACATGAACTATCCAGGTAGTATGATTTCTTTCTTAGAGTAGAATGTTCATGTCTTCTTGTCCCTTAACATGACTTTTAATCATAATTTGGCTATGTGGTAAAAGAATTCTGAACATATGTGTTAAATCATTTGCAGTGCCTTTGGCTTCAAGTTATAAAGAACCTAAATAAAAAGTGACATAATAATGTTTATGCCTTGCACGGTTAGATTGGAGGTAGAGCAGCTTCGTGGTTGGTTAAGCTGGTTAATGCAATGATACATCATCAAAGGCCCAGATTCTGTCTATTTTATCCTCAGTGTGTCATCTTTGCTGTCAGGCTGTTTGGCTTTCTGATCAACCTCCCATCCAGATAGGAAGTTTCCAAAAAGAAAAACTGTTTATGCCTTCTACCATCATCATTTTTTTTTTAAAGAGTGAGAAGCCTTTTCCAGAAGCCCCATAGCAAAACTCCTTCCACATTTCATTGGCCAGAATAGGATCATAAGACAATTTCTAAAGCAGTCCCTGGGAAGGGGAGTGGAATGTTTATTTTTAAATTCTTTTAAATAGACTTTATCTTTTTTAGGTGATTTTCAGGTTTACAGAAAAATTACACAGACAGTACAGAGTTCCCATATGATCCTGCCACACATAGTTTCCCTTGTTATTAACATTTTGCATTAGTGTGGTACAGTTTTTTTTTTTACAATTGAACTGATATTGAATAATAATATTATAAACTAAAGTCCATAGTTTACATTAGGGTTCACTTTTTGTGGATCATATCATAAGCCTAGTTTTGCTTTGTAAGACACTGCCAAACCATCCAACAAGGTGACTGTACCATGTTACATTCTCATCAGCAGTGCGAGTGCCTGTGGCCCTGTGTTTTTGTCAGCATATGCTCCTGTCCACGTTTTGGGTTTTAGTCATTCTAATAGGTGTGCAGTGGCATCTCATTGTAATTGGCAGTGTTCTAATGACACATGATGTTCAGCATCTTTTCATACGTTTATTTGCTGCCTGTATGTCTTCTTTGGAAGGTGAGGTGTCCTCTCTTCAAATCTTGACCATTTTTTAATTGGGTTGTTTGCTTTCTTATTGAGTTTTAAGAATTTTGTTTACATTTGGATACAAGTCCTTTACCAGATACATGTTTTCCAAATACTTTCTGCCAGTCTGTGGCTTTTCATTTACGTGTTTTCATTTAGCATTTTCATTTAAGTGTTTTTCACAAGACAGATGTTTTGGTTTAATAAAGTCTAGCTAACCATTTTTCCTTTGGAGATCATGCTTTTGGTGTTGGATCTAAAAAATCCTCATTAAATCCATGTCACCTAGATTTTCTCCTATGTTTATAGTTTCACACTCCACATTTAGGTCTGTGATACATTTTGAGTTACCTCTTGTGAAAGGTGTAAGGCCTGTTGGGATTTATTTTCTCTGTCAGTGTCTTTATTACAGCACCAACCATTTGTTGAAAAGACTATCCCTTCTCTATTCGGTTGCCTTTTTCCTTTGTTAGAGATCATTCGACTATATTTATGTAGGTCTGTTTCTGGGCTTTCTGTTCTGTTCCATTCTGTTAACAGTACTCTACTGTCTTAATCACTATAGCTTTATAGTATGTCTTTAAGTTGGATAGTGTCAGTACTGTGTTGTTCTTCAGTACTGTATTGGCTATCCTGGGTTTTTTGTCTTTCCATACAGACCTTAGAATCAGTTTGCTGGTGTCCACTATTAATAACTTGCTGGGATTTTGATTAGAATTATGTTGAATCCAGATCAAGTTGGGAAAAAAAGCAACATTGCAACAATATTTGCACCTTCCTATCAGTGAACATAGGATATCTCATCATTTATTTAGATTATCTTTGATTTCTTTCATCAGTATTTTGTAGTTTTGCTCATATAGATCATGTATATATTTTGTTAGATTTGTATCTATTTCATTTTTTTGTGCTAATATAAATGGTGGTATGTTTTAAATTTCAAATTCCAGTTGTTCATTGCTGGTATATAGAAGAGCAATTGGCTTTTGTGTGTTAACTTTGTATCCTGCAAGTTTTCTATCTTCACTTATTATTTCCATATATGTTTATTTTTTATTCTTAATAAAACTAGTAGACTTAGCACCTTTGCTTTAGATAATCTTTTTGAAGAATTTGTAACGGTTTCATTTTATTTTTTTCTTGCAGAGAATGTCTTGGGAAGCATGAGGTGAGTTACAGGCACAAATTTTAAGTAAAGCTTATAATCTATGCCTCTTCTATTGAGGATTGTTAGAAATGACAAAGTCTAAGTATTATTTTTTTAGTGCTTTAAAAAGTACAAGAGTTTATCTGCACATTTTTTTTTAAAGATGTACTTTATTTTAGAGTGGGAGAGAGAGAGCTTATGTGTGCCAGTGGGGGAAGGGGCAGAGGCAGAGGGAGAGGGAGAGAAGCAGACTCCACCCTGATCAGGGAACCTGACATGGGGCTTGATCCCAAGAGCCTGAGATCATGACCTGAGCCAAAATCAAGAGTCGGATGCTCAACCAACTGAGCCACCCAGGCGCCCCTCTGCTGATGTTTAAAATATACTGTGCTGGGCGCCTGGGTGGCTCAGTTGGTTAAGCGACTGCCTTCGGCTCAGGTCATGATCCTGGAGTCCTGGGATTGAGTCCCACATTGGGCTCCCTGCTTAGCAGGGAGTCTGCTTCTCCCTCTGACTCTCTTCCCTCTCGTGCTATCTCTCATTCTCTCTCTCTCAAATAAATAAATAAAATCTTTAAAAAAAATAAAATATACTGTGCTTTTGGGAATTAGCCAGTGTATATGTGGTCACTATAGCATCGTTGTATTGAATTTCCCTTTTGGGAATAGAATGTTTTGCTTCTTGGCATTCATTTTTTGGATTTTTTGATCGGTTACTTTGATTTTGAATATAACTGTTAGTAATGAAAATGTGTTAGACCTTTATGAAACTTGTTCTCAAATGATAATAGAGTCATTTCAGAAACATGGGTCCAGAAGGTTTTGTGTGTGTTGCTAATTTTCTCCTTTTTTTTTTTTTTTTTTTTTTTTTAAGGTGAGTCCACTACCATGCCATGCTGTAGGACCTTACTCTTGTAAGAGAGTATGTGGACGAACCTTAGGTTGTCAGAATCACACGTGTATGAAAGAATGCCACAAAGTAACTGAAATTGATACCTGCGTTGGCAAAAACAAGGTAATATCCTTAGGTTGAATGTGTATGTGCTTCTAGTATGCTTGAAACATTTTTTTGAATAATTATGCCATAAGTATTTTTACATTTTGTTAGAACTTTTTTATTCCTTCTTGCCCTCATCCCTTCTCCTTCCTTGCCTCTCTTAATACAACCAGCTTTAATAGCTTCGTATATATTTCTCTTTATCTTTGTGCTAACTCATGATAATAAGCCTTTTAATGTTCTCTCAACATACTGTACTGTGTTAATACATAGGCTTTGATTTTATGATAAAAGTACAGAAATTATGTGTCTATTTAGATTGTAGGTAGTAATATCACTTCCACTTCTGTTCATTTATATCTCTGGCTTTAGTCTGGAGCATTTGTTCTCAGCAATTTTTTTAAACCTAACATCTGTGATAGGAAATGTTCACAATTTTTTTTTAGTTTTATTTTATTATGTTATGTTAGTCACCATACATCATTAGTTTTTGATGTAGTGATCCATGATTCGTTGTTTTCATATAACACCCAGTGCTCCATGCAGTACGTGCCCTCCTTAATACCCATCACCGGGCAAACCCATCACCCCACCCCCCTCCCCTTTGGAACCCTCAGTTTGTTTCTCGAAGTCCATAGTCTCTCATGGTTCATCTTCCCCTCCGATTTTAATAAATTCCCAATTGCTCATTGGAAATAAAGTAAATAGCATCACAGATGTAGGGCATGTGTGTGTGAAATTCACTAAAAGCATATTCTAAAGCATATGAGAAGTCAACCATTGAAAGATCTCTAAAATTGCCATTTTACAAGGAAAAATAAAGGTAGCTAATCAAATTTTAAATGATATTAAATCTTATTTTTGAACATTTAAATTCACCAGCACATAAAAACATAGAACAATAAAAGTATTTTCAATAGCAATAAAATATAAAAGACTCCTATTGAAACAGAGATACAGATAGGGTCCTGTTCTGAATTTCCTAGGCCATACGAAAGTTTCTGACCAAGAAAATATAGGCAGAAATGCTTTTCATCTCCAAAAATAGTCAGGGAAATCTTTATCATTAACCACTCTACTTTTTTTTTTTTTTTTGAACCGACAACATTTTCAGTTTTTATTTATTTATTTATTAATTATTAACATATAATGTATTATTTGTTTCAGGGATACAGGTCTGTGATTCATCAGTCTTACACAGTTTACAGTGCTCACCATAGTACATACCCTCCCCAGTGTCCATCACCCAGCCACCCCATCCCTCCCACCCACCTCCACTCCAGCAACCCCCAGTTTGTTTCCTGAGATTAAGAGTCTCTTATGGTTTGTCTCCCTATCTGGTTTCATCTTGTTTCATTTTTCCCCTCCCTTCCCCTATGATCCGTTGTCTTGTGTCTCAAATTCCTCATTTCATTGAGATCATATGATACTTATCTTTCTCTGATTGACTTCTTTTGCTTAGCATAATACCCTCTAGTTCTATCTACGTTGTTGCAAATGGCAAGATTTCATTTTTTTGATGGCTGCATAATATTCCATTGTGTGTGTGTGTGTGTGTGTGTGTGTGTGTGTGTGTGTGTGTGTGT
>NW_027397066.1:39474198-39535693 GCF_003265705.2 Callorhinus ursinus | reverse complement strand
TGTGTGTGTGTGTGTGTGTGTGTGTGTGTGTGTGTGTGTGTGTGTGTGTATACACCACATCTTCTTTATCCATTCATCTGTCGATGGACATTTAGGCTCTTTCCATAGTTTGGCTATTGTGGACATTGCTGCTATAAACATCGGGGTGCACATGCCCCTTTGGATCACTACATTTGTATCTTTGGGGTGAATACCCAGTAGTGCAATTGCCGGGTTGTAGGGTAGCTCTATTTTCAACTTTTTGAGGAACCCCCATACTGTTTTCCAGAGTGGCTGCACCAGCTTGCAGTCCCACCAACAGTGTAGGAGGGTTCCCCCTTCTCTGCATCCCCAGCCAACATCTGTCGTTTCCTGACTTGATAATTTTAGCCATCTGACTGGTGTGAGGTGGTATCTCATTGAGGTTTTGATTTGGATTTCCCTGATGCCAAGTGATGTTGAGCACTTTTTCTTTTGTCTGTTGGCCATTTGGATGTCTTCTTTGCAGAAATATCTGTTCATTTAACCACTCTACTTTTTTTGTCCCATGTGATACAGTTAAAAACTAAGTCTCTATCCTCCAGTGTCCCAGAATGATTGATTTGCCAGAGTCCCCTGCCAGGCTACATTTGACATGGTGTGTGAATAAAAAATAAACTTTTGTTATATAAAAAATTACATATTTTAAAAATATTTAATTTTTTTTGTAGACTTCCATTCTTCAGGGAATCAATACTATTAGCAAGTGTTTTTAATGAGGAATAAGCAAACATTTTAAGATTCATTTTATTAACATTAAATTTACAAATGTTTAAGTTATTAATATGAATTGTAATTGAAAATTTCACTCGCGTTGTTATTTTTTTGGTCTTTGATTTGGTGATTCTAAAGCATGATAACCTAAGCCTCCATAGTATCATTCTCGCTCATGTGCAGACATGTGAATGTATAGCTTATAATTTCTTCATCGATCCATGCTTTAATCCTTAATAAAAATGTACTTATGATAAAATGAAAAAGATATTAGAATTATAAGATCATACTAATATAATAATTCAAAACCACTTTAGTGAGAATATAGCTGCTGTATGGCTTTCCTCCTCTGGATTTCCAGAACATCAAGTGAGTTGGAAAAAAAAAACTCACTTCGAGAGCTGATATGACACTGATTGGTGAATTATTGGATTATCCCAGCATTGCGTCATGGGTAATGGCTGTGGTAAAATATGGGTTATAAGTTACGTGCAGTTCTTAATTTAGCTACAAGTCCATCTTTATCTCCCATTCAGGGAAGGCTGATGCAGTGTAAGTGAGTGAAAATTACATTATTTGGGGGATTACTTTGCAGTCATTAAAATTTATATATTAAAAATGAAGTAATTCATAAACTCTTTAAAATGAATTCCTTACTGTAACATCTCAAGTGAGACCCATTGGAGAAGATCTCCTTGTATGTCTCTCTTGACCCAAATGGCTCTGGAATTCTAATGCAGTTTCTACCTTGAATTCTAGCACAGAGCCTACAACATAGCAGGTACTTAAAAGTGTTTATTGAATTGACTGGAATCAAAACTCTTTTGCTTCTTGTCTCTGTTCTGGTCTCTCTCTGGCCTTACTGGCAGATCTCAGTCCAATCAAGGCTATTCTTACAAGCAATTAGCAACAAATATATCCCTGTTGTCTAATTCATTAGCAACAAATATATCCCTATTGTCTAATTCATTGGCTGGAGTGAGTGGAACAGTGCTTAAGTGGGGAAAGGTGTGAGACTGATGGCAAATGAAGTGTGTGTATTTCCCAAGCAAACCTGGGTACAAATATTTGTGAGTGACTGAAAGAAGAAATAATGAAGATAGTCTTTTCTCTTTGGGAAAAAAATGTACCAAAAATAAAAAAATATATATATATGTACATAATCACACATAGGCACATATATAATTATGTATGTGATAGACCCTTGCCATGCAGTGTTGTATGAGTGATGGGCATCACCTGGAATCTTGTTGGAAATGCAAAATCTCAGGTCTTACCTCAGTATTTTAACGATTGCCAAGTGATTGATCATGCACAAAAATGTTTGAGAGTCACTGCTAAGGGCAATGTGTGTGATGTGTGATGTTTCATTGATTTAAAAAAAAATTTTGTTATGATCATCAGTCTCACTAAGAGATTGGAACTTAATTATTCCAGTTGTTAAAAATAAGGGATAATTTTGTAATGTGATAGAGGTACTAATTATTGCTACAGTGACAATCTTACTACAATATGTAAATGTTGAACACCTTAAATTTACAAAATGTCAAATGTATGTTAATAAAACGGGAAAAAAAGAATTTTACCTATCAAGATTTACTTTTCAATTTGTAAAGTAACCCAAATGTTTATCCTGCTTTCCTTCTCATCATCTCATTGCTTAAAATTAGGATTGCTGTCTTCCCTGGATTTCGAGCTGTCCCATGAATCAGAAAAAAAACTCATTTTAAAAGCTGATATGACTGATTAGGGAATTATTGTGGATTATGCCAATATTGTTCCCTGGGTTAAAATTTGTTTTCTTTTTTTTTTTTTTAAAGGAGAACTGTGTAAGATATTTGACAGCCAGGCTTGCTGTATTTCTGAATTAAGATAGTTTCTTCTAGAAGATAGAATTTGGTATTGGAAGTGATCCAGGAGGCTAGCTTAGCAAGTACAGATTTAGTGATTTTTTTTTTCGTAATTGGAAGGAAGGAGTCTCATATCATCAATATAATTCTTCTTTTGCAGATAGGGAAACTGAAGGTTGTCAAGCGACTTGTTCATGATCATGTAACAGGACAGTAGTAATCAGAGAGTAGTAGCATCCCTGTCTTAGCTCCCAGCCCCGTATGTTCTTCTATTCACGTTATTTAAGTGAAAGATTATTGCAGGTGTACCACGTAGCCAGGAAAAAACAAGTGAAACAGACTGTGTGTGTCATCTTTGGTTATATTTGTATATTTTGAGATTCCTTGGCCTACCTTTCTCCTAGGCTTTCCCATTTCAGAAAGTTGTATTACCAGTTTTACCCAGTTCTGCTGATTAAAGGGAGGGACATTTCTTGATTTCTTTCTTCATTGTCCTTGTCTCACAACATCCTTGTCAGGTTTGTCTTCAAAGTACATCCCTGAATCTGCCCATTTCTTATAATGTCCACCACTAACATCCTCATTCAAGCCATCCTTATCTCTTCGCTGGAGATGTCTGTACTATTCTCCCAGCCAGCTTCTCTACTCCCACTCTTCTCTCACTGCATCAGCTAGATTCATCTTTTAAAAATGTAAGTTAAAAAAAAAAAATGTAAGTCAGGTGTGTTACCTCCCTGTTCAAAACCCATCAGTAGCTTTCAGTTACTCTTAGGATAAAATCCAAATGGCCTTATGATGGCCTATACGGTTTTACAATGATCTGACTTCTGACTGCCTTTCCGCCCTCTTCCACTCATCACTCATGTGCTCATTTCTACTTCTGTTCTTGCTATTTCTTGAATGTTCCAAATGTGTTCTACGTCAAAGGCTTTGCACTTAGTGTTCTTTTCTCTGGGACTCTACATTCTTATGGCTCTCTCCCTTATTTATTCTGTTCAAACATGAACTTTATCAGATAGGCTTCCTTCTTATTGCTCCTTTTACTCCCTCTTCACCTGCTTTTTCTTTTTTCAGAGTATTTATGAAGACATTCTATTATGTTCTTTACCTCCCCCACTTAAACTTAAGTTTCTTAGGTCAGGGATCTCTCCCACTTTGCATATTCCCAGCATGTGAATAATTCCTGGCATATGATGCTGAAAGAGTGTAGAATAAATTAATATACTTTTAAAAATAAAAAATAGAAATTATAGAAGAATGTCTCATAATTGAAACACTTTTTCTTTTTAATCCTACATGTCAAAAATAGCTCAGACTTTTATTGACATAATCATTCTTTTGTAGTCATGGCTATACTTAGAAATGATAACAAAATTTTTAAACTTTAAGACTTAGTATCCCTGTCTGTAACTCTCTTACTTTATCTCATGTATGACATGTGAAAATAAATAATAGCCTGCAATAATAATTTTTAAACTTCTTTAGTAGGTAGATGATAGTTAAATTCCTAGAGCAGAGATGTGCCTTGTTGAGTTACATTGAAATACATATATTTGTAAATGTAATGTAATTTTGGTTCATTGAAGTACATTAAAACTTCAATGTTTTAAAACATAAACTGCTGGTCATTCTCCTTTTTCCCTTTTATGCATGTTTCTCTTTGGCAAGGTGGGAGCAGTGTCTCCAGAACGTTGCATGCTTTGGGAATTTCTATTTATGTATTAACAGAGTGTTGATTTCTTTAGTTTGATGGTGATCATGTTTGTTGGGTGGAAATGAATTAACAGTGTTTTATTTTGGGGCGCCTGGGTGGCTCAGTTGGTTAAGCGTCTGCCTTTGGCTCAGGTCATGATCCCGGGGTCCTGGGATCAAGCCCCGCATCGGGCTCCCTGCTCAGCAGGGAGCCTGCTTCTCCCTCTGCCTCCGTCACTCCTCCTGCTTGTGCTCTCTCTCTTTCCCTCTCTCTCTCGCTCTCAAATTAATAAAATATAAAAAAAACAAACAATGTTTTAATTTGTTCTGCTACTGACTATTCTTTGGGAACTAGTTTACATTTTTAGTAGGAATACTCACAATCAAGTACAATTTCAAGATGAGGCAGTTTGATTTAATGAGGTTGTAGACATAAAACTCTTTGTGAATAGTGGTCATATTGATAATCTTGCTGTTCTTCATTTTGAATATGTATTTTTTTCATTTGGAATATTTTTAAGAGTGAAAGCATGCACCATTTTATTAACTGTATTCCTAAGAGCTGCAAAAGTATTTTCTTTTAATGGGATACATACATACATTTTATAATTTTAATATATAGAAATGTTAGACTTCTGTACTTAGATGATTTATTTCCTTACTACCTATCAGGCTGGCCCAGAATGCCTTCAGTGTGAAGAAGGGTGCTCTAAATCACGGCCTCTGGGTTGTCCCCATCCATGTGTTTTGCCGTGTCATCCTGGAGAATGTCCTCCTTGTGTTCAGATGCTTAGAATAAAATGTCACTGCAAGATCACAAGCCTATATGTGGAATGTAGGTAAGTGGACTGAAGAAATATTCTTGTTTTACTATAATTATTTTTAACTAGTATCTTTTTATAATTCAGAACCCTATAAACCAGTACTTCAAGGAACATTATTCAGTGTCGCCCGTAGATGCTAGAAGACTAGATTTTCCAGTAGGGACCTGAAGAAAGAAATGTAGAATATTTCACCTTGTAAATACAATTCAAAGACAATACAATTCAAAGACAATTATGTTTTTTTTTCCATTTGGGGATTCTGTATAAGATTTTTTAAGGAAAAAGGTTGTATCGCTGCTTTAAAAAATATAGAAACATTCCTATAGCAGATTGCTCAAATAACAGGGTCAAACTAGAATTTTGTTGGATGAAAAATTGAAGTGCACATAGTTACTGAGGTATAATTTTTAAATTACAGACCTTTATTACAGATGTAGCTATTGCATTTGTCATAGTAGGCTGTGACTTCTATATTTCCTTTACTTAAAAAATATGTACACTTAATAAAATGCATGTTTTTGCTTGTGGGTTATGTGGAGGGGAAAAAAATTCCCACTTTTTTCTACTTAATCACAATCTAACATAATTTACTAACTTGTTCCGCTTCATTCACCCAAGTTTGTAAAGTGGGCTCTTTGTAAGTGTATTTTATTGAAGTTAAATTTGGGAATATGACTTTGTTTCTGATTTTTTGAACATAAGTACTTTTTGAAAAATGCCTGTTAATATTAAATTTGCTTAAAGATTTTATTTATTTATTTGACAGAGAGTGAGCGAGAGAGAGAGCACGTGAGGGGGGAGGGTCAGAGGGAGAAGCAGTCTCCCCACTGAGCAGGGAGCCCGATGTGGGACTTGATTCTGGGACTATGATCTGAGTTGAAGGTAGTCACTTAACCAACTGAGCCACCCAGGCACCTTAAATTTGTTTTTGTCACTTATACTCTAGGCTCATGTTTTCTTAAATTGGAAAAGTCAAATTTTATTCTTTTTAAATATGAAAATTGTTTTGTTGAAATTTTAAGAATAAAATATTACTTTAGCTTTAGAAGTTTTATAGGGAAAGTGAAGATGGCAATTTTGCTTTATTAATGAGGGATACTGAGGAAAGAGATTTTCTTTGGTCTTGCAGGGCCTGAATTTCCCTTTCTTACTTCTTTTTCCCTTTGTCATACAGTCTCCAAAGGGTGACTTTACTTTTTTACCTTCTTGTCCAGAGTGTTGCCTTTCCAAGATTGGCTCCTTGATTCTTGTGCACTTTTTAAAGTTTCTTCCCATAGTTAGTGCTGTGATCTACCAAGATTTGTCACATCTGGGTGGACTTTCTCTTTTTGGTGTGATGTTAGCTCAGTTACCCTTTTCTCTTTCCTGCTCAGTTTTTCCGGAACTCTCCTGGTTCTCTGAAATGATTTGCTGAGGGAGCTTGAGAAATAGCTCTGCTATGAATTGGAATTTATTTTTCTACTTATAGGTAATTTTGAAATTTGTAGAAATTTGTATCTTCTAGTTATTTGGAAGTAATGGGATTTGAGTGATTTTATTAATGAGCTGAATGATTTTTAGGGGGGATGTGTGGATATATATGGATTGAGATGGCTTCCATTACTACAGTTGTCTGGAGTTCCTTTTTCCTTTCCTTGAATACATATTTGAAGTGTGTGTTTTTCAGCAGAATACACATTCTTTTCAAGTGTACATGGAACATTCTCCAGAATAGATCACACTTTAGGTTACAAAAGAGGCCTCAACAAATACAAAAAGATTAAAGCCATACCATGCACCTTTTCTGACCACAACACTATGAAACTAGAAGTAAACCACAAGAAAAAATCTGGGGGGGCGCCTGGGCGGCTCAGTGGGTTAGGCGACTGCCTTCGGCTCAGGTCATGATCCTGGAGTTCCAGGATCAAGTCCCGCATCGGGCTCCCTGCTCAGCAGGGAGTCTGCTTCTCCCTCTGACCCTCCCCCCTCTCATGTGCTCTCTCTCTGTCTCATTCTCTCTCAAATAAATGAATAAAATCTTAAAAAAAAAAAAAATCTGGAAAAACCACAAATACGTGGAGGTTAAAGAACATGCTACTAAGCAATGAATGGACCAACCAGGAAACCAAAGAAGAAATAAAGAAAAAAATACATGGAAACAAATGAAAATGAAAACACAATGGTCCAAAACCTTTGGGATGCAGCAAAAATGGTCCTAAAAGGGAAGAATAGAGCAATACAGGCCTACCTCAGGAAGCAAGAAAAATCTCAAATAAACAACCTAACCTTACACCTAAAGGAATTAGAAAAAGAGCAACACATGAAGCCTAAAGCTAGCAGAAGGAAGGAAATAATAGAAATAAATGATATAGAAAAGAAAATAGAACAGATCAATGAAACAAGGAGCTGGTTCCTTGAAAAAAATTAATAAAATTGATAAACCTCTAGCCAGACTTATCAAAAAGAAAAGAGAGAGGACCCAAATAAATAAAATCACAAATGAGAAGAAATAACATCCAGTATCATAGAAATACAAACAATTAGAGTATCATGAAAAACTACGCCAACAAAATGAACAAACTAGGAGAAATGAATACATTCTTAGAAACATACAAACTATGAAAACTGAAACAGGAAGAAATAGAAAACTTGAACATACGGGTAACCAGCAAAGAAATTGAATCAGTAATTGAAAAACTCCCAACAAACAAAAGTACAGGACCAGATGGCTTCACAGGAGAATTCTACCAAACATTTAGAGAAGAGTTAACAACTGTTCTTCTCAAACTATTCCAAAAAATAGAAAAAGGAAGGAAACTTTTAAATTCATTCTATGAGGCCAGCATTACCCTGATGTCAAAACCAGGTAAAGATATCACTAAAAAAGAGAACTACAGGCCAATATTCCTGATGAACATAGATGCAGAAATTCTCAACAAAATACTAGCAAACTGAATCCAGCATTAAAAAAAAAAAATCATTTGCTGTGACCAAGTGGGATTAAATCCTGGGCAGCAAGCGTGGTTCAATATTCACAAATCAGTGTGATATATCACATTAATAGGAGAAAGGATTAAAACCATATGATCCTTTTGATAGGTGCAAAAAAAGCATTTGACAAAGTACAACATCCATTCATAATAAAATCCCTCAACGAAGTAGACTTAGAGGGAACATACCTCAATGTGATAAAGGCCATGTATGAAAAGCCCACAGCTGATATCATCCTCATTGGGGAGAAACTGAGAACTTTTCCTCTATGATCAGGAACAAGACAGGGATGGCCATTCTCACTTTTATTCAAAATAGTACTGGAACTCCTAGCCACAGCAATCAGACAACAAAAAGAAATAAAAGGCATCCAAACTGGCAAGGAAGAAGTCAGACTTTCACTATTTGCAGATGGCATATGGTACTCTATAGAGAGAGCCCAAAAGGCTCTACTCAAAAGGCTGCTAGAACTGATAAATGAATTCAGTAAAGTCAAGGATACAAAAATATACAGAAATCTGTTAGCATTTCTATATACCAATAATGCAGCAGAAAGAGAAACCAAGGAATCAGTCCCATTTACAACTGTACCAAAACCCATAAGATACCTAGGAATAAACCTAACCAAAGAGGTGAAAGACCTGTACTCTGAAAACTATAAAACACTGATGAAAGAAATTGAAGATGACACAAAGAAACAGACATCCCATGCTCATGTATTAGAAGAACAAATATTATTAAAATGCCTATATTACCCAAAGCAGTCTGCACATTTAATGCAGTCCCTATCAAAATACCACCAGCATTTTTCACAGAGCTAGAACACTCAATCCTAAAATTTGTATGGAACTACAGAGGACCCCCAATAGCCAAAGCAGCCTTGAAAAAGAAAAGTAAAGCTGGAGGCATCACAATTCCAGACTTCGAGTTATATTACAAAGCTGTGGTAATCAAAACAGTATGGTACTAGCACAAAAATAGACACATATGTCAGGGGAACAGGATAGAAAACCCAGAAATGAACCTACAAATATATGGGAAGTTAATCTTCTACAGAGCAGGAAAGACTATCTAATGGAAAAAAGACAATCTCTTCAACAAATGGTGTTGGAAAAACTGGACAGCAACATGCAAAAGAATGAAATGGGACCACTTTCTCACACCATACACAAAAATAAATTCAAAATGGATTGAAGATCTAAATATGAGTCAGGAAACCGTTAAAATCTTTGAAGAGAACACAGGTGGTAACTTCTTTGACATTGGCAATAGCAACTTCTTACTAGATGTCTCCTGAGGCAAAGGAAACAAAACCAAACAAACTATTGGGACTTCATCAAAGTAAAAAGCTCTGCACAGCAAAGGAAACAATCAATAAAACTAAAAGGCAGCCTATGGAATGGGAGAAAATATTTGCAAATGACATATCTGAAAAAGGGTTACTATCCAAAATATGTAGAGAACTTATAAAACTCAACATCCAAAAAATGGATAATTGAAATACAAAATGGGCCAAAGTCATGAGTAGATATTTTTCCAAAGAATACCTACAGATGGCCAACAGACACATGAAAAGATGCTCAACATCACTCTCCTCAGGGAGAGGCATACCAAACTATAATACAATAACTATAATGAGATATCACCACACCCTGTCAGAATGGCTAAAGTCAATAACACAAGAAACAACAGTTGTTGGTGAGGATGTAGAGAAAGGGGAACCCTCTTGCACTGTTGGTGGGAATGCAGGCTGGTGCAGCCACTTTGGAACACAGTACAGAGTATCCTCAAAACATTAAAAATAGAACTACCCTATGATCCTGCTATTGCACTACTAGGTATTTACCCAAAGAATACAAAAATACTAATTTGAAGACATACATGCACCCTGATGTTTATAGCAGTTCTATAATAGCTAAATTATAGAAACAGCCCAAATGTCAATCAACTGATGAATGGGTGAAGATGTATATGTATATACAATGGAATATTACTGAGCCATAAAAAAGAAAGAAATCTTGCCATTTGCAATGACATGGATGGGGATAGAGAGTATTATGCAAAGTGAGATAAGTCAGTCAAAGACAAATACGATGATTTCACTCACATATGGAATTTAAGATAGAAAACAAGCAAAGGGGAAAAAAAAAAGTGAGTGGTAAACCAAGAAACAGACTCTTAACTATAGAGAACAAACTGATGGTTACTAAAGGGAAGTGGGTGGGGAGATGGGTGAAATAGGTGATGGGGATTAAGGAGTGCACTTGTTGTGATGAGCACTAGGTGTTGTATGGAAGTATTGGATCACTATATTGTATACCTGAAACTAGTATTACACTGTACATTAATTGGAATTTAAATAAAAACTTTAAAAAAATCACAGTGAGATACAGCTACATACCTGTTAGCACGGCTAAAATTAAAAAGACAAAAAAAAAAAGACAAAAGATTGACAGTATTAAGTGTTGGAGAGGATATGGAAGAATTAGAACTCAGACACTGCTAATATGAATGTAAAATGAAACAGCCACTTGGAAGAAGGTTTAGCAGTTTCTTAAAAAGTTATACGTCTGCCCGCCATATGATACAACCATTCTATTCCTAGGTACTTAACCAAGAGAAATGAAATGTATGTCCATACAAGATTTGTACATGAATGTTCATAATATATTTATATGTAATAACCCAAAACTGGAAATAATCCAAATGTCCAACAGCAGGTGAATAAACAAGTGGTAGGGGACGCCTGGATGGCTCAGTCGTTAAGCATCTGCCTTCGGCTCAGGTCATGATCCCAGGATCCTGGGATTGAGCCCCGTATCGGCCTCCCTGCTCGGCGGGAAGCCTGCTTCTCCCTCTCCCACTCCCCCTGCTTGTGTTCCCTCTCTCACTGTGTCTCTCTCTGCCAAATAAATAAATAAAATCTTAAAAAAATAAATAAACAAGGGTAGTTTATCCATACAATGGAATAAATTCAGCAATAAAAATAAACTCGTTATTTGCAATGTCATGAATGAACCTCAAAATGTGAAATCTCAAGATTTAAGTGAAAGAAGCCGAACAAAAAAGACTAATGCTCTATGATTTGATTATGTTAAATTCTTGAAAATGGAAGCTAATCTATACAATAAAAAGCATATCAGTGGTTGCCTATCAGGTGATGGGCAATATAAAGAGATTCCAAAGGGACACAGGAAACTTTTGAGGGTGATGGGTATGTCCATTATCTTGATTATGGTGATGGTTTCATAGGTGTAAACATATGTCAAGTCTTACCAGATTTTCCACTTCAGATGTGTACATTATTGTGTTCTGCATCATACCTTAATAAATCTGTTTTTAAAAGCCCTCCAAAAACATGGAGTGTATGGTGTATGTTTTTATAGAGAATTCTTCAGACTCAGTATTCATTGTGATAATTTCATTTACTTTCAATTCAGTGAATTATTTCATATTATCTTTTTAGTTCTTTTCTGCTTCATGTAATTTCTTCTATAGAAATTAGATATAAGAGATACAGGTGTTGGAAAATTAGTTGATTCCTAATTTTAAAGTGAAAGGAACAAAATGATATTAAGTCTTAATTAAGTTTCTTAAGTTCAGAGGTGAGCTGGGATGCCTGGGTGGCTGAGTTGGTTAAGCATCTGCCTTCGGCTCAGGTCATGATCCCAGAGTCCCAGGATTGAGTCCCAGGATCGACTTCCGCATTGGGCTCCCTGCTCAGTGGGGAGCCTGCTTCTCCCTCCTCTACTCCCCCTGCTTGTGCTCTCTCTCTCTCAAAGAAATAAATAAAATCTTAAAAAAAAAGGAAACTTCAGAGGTGAGCACCATACCTGTAAGAATGAAAATAGGACTTTTAATAGAGCCAGTATAAAGACTTTGTGATATTATTAAGTGAATTTTTGCTAAGAAAATTGCATGTTACCTTAGAGTACATTTAAGCTAATTTATACATATACTTAAGATAATAGTTTTGACGTTAGTTAGGCTAAACTTATGGTATATTTTGGCAATTATGTCTAATAAAGGGAAATAAAAGCAGGAAAAGAAAGAATCAAAAGTAGAAGAAAGATAATGGGAAGAGAATACTGACCTACATGTGATAGGGATTTTAAGGTTGTCACTAGTTACTGACATGCAGTGTCTATTGTGATTATATTCAACTGTCTGTGAGAAAGTAGTTTTATTCCTTGGTGTTTGTGACGTTTCCTGAATTGCCCACCAAGCAAATAGAAAAGCACACAGACTGATCTAAAATGATCAAATCTAAAATGAATCAATTTCTAACATTGATAGCTTACAAACTAAAAAAGCTTTCCTAAAATAAGCTTACTAAATTCTTCAACTCGAAGTAATAATTTGTTGTTGTTGTTATTTAAGAAACAAAACAAACAAGCATAGGGAAAAAAAGAGAGAGGCAAATCAAGAAACAAGACTCTTAACTATAGAGAACAAACTGCTGGTTACCAGAGGGGAGGTGGTTGGGGGGAGGGGTGAAACAGGTGGTGGGGATTAAAGAGGGCACTTGTGATGAGCACTGGGTGTTGTATGGAATTGTGGGAATCATGATATTGTACACCTGAAACTAATATTAAAATTTATGTAACTAAATTGGAATTTAAATAAAAACTTCTAAAAAAATCTGGGTGAGCATTTTCTGTGTCAGTTTTTAAGTAATATATTGAACCATTAGTTTTTAAAATCTTTTATGTAGAAGCTTTAGGAAGATGATAGTTATGAATAATGATTGCTCTACAGGGGAAGATCATATGAAACTTTTTTTTTTAAGATTTTACCCATTTGAGAAAGAGAGAGTGCACGAGGGCACGCGGGGGAAGGGGTAGAGGGAGAGAGAATTTCCGGCAGACTCTGGGCTGAGCCTGGAGCCCCACTTGAGGCTTGATTCCCTCACCCTGAGATCATGACCTGAGCCAGAATTAAGAGTCAGATGCTTAAGGGATTGAGCCACCCAGGAACCCCTTAATAGCAGGACCTATTAAAGGCCAGGCACAGATGATGTTTTGTGTGTGTTTTATACTTCCTTTTTGCAGTGATTGCCCTTTTGACATTTGATTTGTTGGTAATAGATAAAGGGCTGGAAGGTTTCAGTTATCAGACCAGGTAAGTAATTTGAAGACAGTTGTTACAGATGATACACAAAGTATTTTTCAAGAAGAAATGAAATAAAACAATTTTATGGATATGTTGGAAATTATTTTTAGAGAGATTATGCTATAAAATGGACTTTGGTTTGAATGTCATCAAAACTTCCTCTTATTTTTAGAAAGATAACCACAGCGGATGTAAATGAAAAGAACCTCCTTAGTTGTTGCAAAAATCAGTGTCCTAAAGAGGTAAGCTTTAATAGAACCTTTTAAGTTGTATTTCTTGGGCATTGTTTCTCTTGGATTTTCTCTTTTCTCCTTGGTCTCCTTATTTCAGGTCTTTTTTGAACATGCTAGAAATGTGGGTCGAGAGAGGAAAATGTGATTGATGTCTATAAAAATGTAATATGTACTAACTGTAGATGTACATCTCTTTATGAAATTTTGGGGTATTAGAACTAGGAATGACCCTTTGAAGATTTTTTAAAAGCAGTTTTAAAGATAGCTTATATACTTTATATGATAAAGTATTGACCTAATGTTTACCCCTCCACCCCTTAAAATATAAATAGATGAAGAACTCTGTGGGTCATAGGCAGTTAGGCAGTAAATCCATAGTAGGTTATTTAAAAAGCATATTTGTGTGTGTGTGTGTGTGTGTGTGTGTGAACTTTAAGGTTCATTATTATCTTGAATTAATATAAAGCACTTATATATAGAGTTTTATTTTTAAAGATTCTGATGCTTGTATATGCATTGTATTTGTACTGAAAGTATCAAAAATAGTTTAGAAAAATTGTTCAGAGTATAAAGATAAAAAAACTCACTGGTGATTTATCTTGGTGATAATTTGGAAACCAAAGTGGTCTATCTATGATTGGTCAATTTATTTATTTATTTATTTATTTTTTATAATTGGTCAGTTTAAAAGTCAGAGTATTTCCTTTGTTGTTGGTGGTGTGGCAGTGACAGTGATTTGATTTGGTTGGACATTTATAAAGGAAATCCTTTTGACTTACGCATGTACTAACAGTACCACTTTAATTTTAATTCTTTGTCTTTACGCACTTATCTGTTTCTCATCCTCTTTAGAGTCGGGGAGAGATGATGACAAAGGCTTTAATATAGTAGTCATTCTCTGATTAAATAAAAACAAATTAATGCATAATCTGCCTTTTTGTTGACACTATTTCTTTTTTAATAACATATAATGTATTGTTTGTTTCAGGGGTACAAATCTGTGATTCATCAGTCTTACACAATACACAGCGCTCACCATAGCACATACCCTCCCCAATGTCTATCACCCAGTCACCCCATCCCTCCCACCCCCCCCACCACTCCAGCAACCCTCAGTTTGTTTCCTGAGATTAAGAGTCTCTTATGGTTTGTCTCCCTCTCTGGTTTCGTCTTGTTTTGTTTTTTCCTCTCAACTAAAACTTGGATGCTTTTTATGGATTTCTGTTTAAGAACTATTGGAAATTGAACTTGAGTATTTTAAAAGTTATGAAGGATTATTAAAAGGGAGACCGTTTCAAGCAATAAATGATTATTTTAATAACTGTCTTTGTTATATAAGTGAAACTAAGGGCATTGGGATATTTCAAATTTAATTTTTTGATTTCTTCAAATCCTGACTACTTCTTTGTTAAAATAAATTTTCCTCTGTCCAAATTCAGATTCCAGGTAATAAGTGGTTGAGAATGTTACATTTTTAATGATTCAGTAACTTGGTATGAGATTGTAGTTCGAAATAACAATTATATTTAGGGATTGCTAATTTGCAGTTTAGCATTTCCTTGGCTATGATTCAGTTGTGATAATGTTACGATATTTGGTGGGACTAGATGAGTGATCACTGTTTATATAAAAATTTGTTTTCCATGCTCATGATTTTTGGACTCTAGGCCCGTCTGGAGCCCTAGTATTGCTGGAGTCTCCTTGGGCTCTCTTGAAATAAATAGCCTTAGTTTGTGAACAATCCAAGTAGCTGTTATAGTTCGAAACAGTCTAAGAGTGGACAGGTGAATATCCTTGTGTCTAATAGAACTTATTCTAGTTTATGGCCTCTGGACATTGTTAAGACTACAGCAGTACTTCTCAGTCAGTTCAAGGGCTTCTTAAAACAGATTAATGGGCCCTGCCCCAGAGTTTCTGATTTTGAGGGCCTGGAGTAGGGGCCCAAGAATTTGCATTTCTAATCTTTTATGTAATAGTGATATTGTTGGTCTGGCATTACAGTTTTGAGACCCACTAAGCTATAGAATGAAGTCATACTTAGGATCAACCAAGAACTGTGTCATTTGAATCTGCAGTAGGTATCTTATACTTGGAGTTAAGGTATGGGATTATGATAAATTCTGTTGTACTGATAAAATTCTTGTTTACTTTCTCCTCCCTTCCCCATACTATAGATTTCTTGGGGGCAGGCACTATGTCATATTTATCCTTGTATCCAGCCCCTTGTTCCCTGTTTGTACACGTTAGGCGGTGGGTAAATGTTTATGTGAATGTGAATGAAACTGACCTGTGGAAGTGGTATAGACATAGCCTTCTAGCGCTACTGATGCTCTCGTATATACTCTCTATCTTCTGGACTGCTTTGAATTTAACAAAAAGAAGATATAAAGATACCATGAAGAACTGCACCTTTAAACTGTGCCCCACATATATAATTCTACTTTTAAAAATTATTTCTGAATTTGATTTTATCATCCCTGTGAAACTTTTCTGTTTTTTACTTGAGCGAATTATTTAATGTTACTGTAACTTAAATTGTTCATGTATAAAATGGGGGCAATAATACTACTCACTTCTGAGTGCTGAGTATTAATGAGTTAAGAACATGTAAATGTCTTAGTACTATATATGTGCTAGCTGTGGTGATGGTGGGATGGGTATTTATCCATAAACGATATTGTTTTGCAAGCTTTCTTTAATTATTTTTAAAGAGTTTTTTTAATTGTTGGAATTAAAATGGAACATTTCGAACTAGATAGTATTGGTTCTTGATAGGGTGTTTGAAATGACATATGCAAGTGTTAGCAGAATGATGTTAAGGGCTGAGTAGAGTAGAAGAAAACCATCCCACGTTGAGTGGAAAGAGTAGGACATCTCATCTTTAAAATGAATATCAAAGTTGGGTGTTTTAGAAAAATCTCTGTTTTTTGGTATGAAGTCTGTAATGAAGATACAGTCATTATATATTCATTTTAATCAGCTTCCTTTGGAACTGCTTTTCAGCTCTTTCAGAATATAAACTGGCTTTTGAGATAACACGTACTTGCACACCTGGTTTTTTTTAAACAATGAAATTACTACCTACTCAAAAGTACCTAATACATATATGGACAATTTAACAAATAGTTAAGAAGTCAACACCATATAACTTCACCCAGGTCAAAAAAATACAGTATTATTGCATCTCAGAAGTCTGCCAAAGTCCCTGTCTGGCTGTGGTTCCCCCCGCCATCCTATTTGTTACCTCCATCTGCCTTTTATAGTAACTATTTCCTTGCTTATATTTATGGTTGTCACGACTTATATTTGTATCTGGAAACAACATTGTTTGCTTAATTTTATACTAAAAGTTCAAAAGCATGAACTTTTGTGACCTTAGTTTGCTCTCCATTATGTTTGTCGTGTTTATTGCATGTGGCTATAGTCTTATTTCCATTGTACAAGTATACTATGGTTTACTGTGTTTGTTTTACTCTGGGTAGATATTTGAGTTATTTCCAATTCCATACTCATACTTAATTCCAAAATATTGCTATGAACATTCTTGTTTGTGCATTCTAGTGTATGTGTATATAGATTTCTCTAGGCATATGGTGGTGCCATTGCTTGGTCATAGGGAATGTATAATTTCAACTTAATGTCATATTGATTTCCAAAATAGTTGTACAATTTACTATCAGTAAATCTTCTAATTTACCACCAGTATTTTAAAGTTCCTGTCATGACATATCCTTGCCAACACTTGGTATTGTCAGAGTTTTAAATTTTTGCCAGTCTTGTGACATTTTGTTATTTTAATTTACATTTTCCTGATTCCTGGTGACTTTTAATACTTTTTCAGGATTAATGGCAATACTTTTGTCTCTGGGACATATATTGGATACCAGCATAGTATACTTCTGGATGAATTTCAGTTCTCCTTGTAAGCTAGAGTAATCAGTTTCATTAGCTTATCACAAAAAGAAGATATATTTGGAGGATATTGGGGACCAGTTCATAGACTCTGAAGGAAATGCTGTACAACAAGCTTTGGGAAGGGCAGAATCTGGGCAGCCCCCAGGGGCTTGCCAGCAGGAGCTCGGGGCTCTGTACTGAGAGGACTGTTCAAACCACCACCTCCTTCTTTTTAGTTTTCAGATTATCAGGAGAGAAAATCTGATTGATCTCCTTAGGTCGAGGGGCTCCCTTGGCATAGGCAGCAAAAGACAGGGGACTAGAATGGATAGCATAGCCATGGCCATGAGAAAATTGTGATGAGCCAGGTAGCCATCCCAATTTATGTCTTCTGTATCTTCTACCAGCAGTGGAGGTGAAAGGTGTGGAGATTCATGGAAGAATTGTTAGATGGGGTAACAGGATCAAATGCAGTATTCAGAGAAAAGATACATTTTGAAGGCAGAAGATTCAGCCAGAGACAAGAGAGACTTTCAAGATGGTAGTGAAATTGTGAAGAGTGACCATGAGGTCTTTTCGGAGGCAGAAAGATATAACATCCAGACCAGTGTTTGCAGCTTCTCATCAACCGCCAACACATTGAAAAGATAGAACATTATAGCCATGATTCTGTGTAATTTCAGAAAGATCTTTATTGATTGTGACAGGCTTCCCTAGTCCCTTCTAAAGTCACTTTCCCCTTTAGAATTATTGATTGAAAGTAAAGTAGAGTGGTTAGTTACTTTTAGAGAAGATGACTTATGTAATTACCTCAAAGGTTAAAGAAGGAACAAGAGACTACAGAGACATGTTTTGAGAAGAAGAGAGGCTAAGGTGGTCAGCTGATGCCAAATGTTTGTCTTCTTCGTGAAGTCAGGCTAGAGGCACTGGCAGGAATGAAGGTGGGAATAAAGTTGAGGAGACAAAGACTTTATAAACAGCCCTGTGAGGCAGGTATATGACAGTGAATAAATATTGAGCGTATTAAGCAGTGTTCAGGGCCTCGTTAGGTGTAGAGAGAAACAAAACTGAAGTGGTCCAGGAATGCTAGTGTGGAACTCATTCCAGCAGCTCAGCCCTACGATGGGATTGATGAACATGTAGTCTGAGTGTCCAAATTTAGTTTTGGTATGAAAGTCTCAGCTAAAAATGAAAGAGCAAGAAATCTAATTGCACACTAGAGAGACACTAAAGGCATTGGAAAAAACTTGTGAATTTTTTTAAAGTGAGTAAAGAGTTGGAAGGATCAATCTACTGAATCATAAAGATCAAAAGTTGGAGAATTCAAATGTTTATTAAGATGTCCACTATTTATAAGGTGTCTTTGTTAATGAGTATAAGAGACACAAAGAAATAGAAGACCATTGCTCTCAACTAACTTATTATTTTATATAGCTAAATATTTTATAATAGCTAAATATGTCAAGCACATATAATCCTCGCAATAGCTATACAAAATTCTGTTACTCTGTTCCCAGTTTTATATGTGAGGAAGAGAAAAGTCGGGGGGCTTGCCCAAGGTTTCACAGTTGGTAAACAGGGAAGCTGGCCTTCAGTTCCAGGCAGCCTGACTTTGGAATTTAACCAGTAACTAGTGGTAGTCTGGTTGGAGAGACAGATATCTATGAGGTGTCTAAACATTTTTTTTTTTAAATTTAAGACCATACAAACAATGTCACAATAGTTTAGAAATATATTTCTTACATAATTACTATTATTTGTTCAAACATAGGCAAACTCCTATCATGCTTCTATGGTGATTTAAGCCATTTCTTGAAATTTGATAAGATTTGAATACAAAGAAAGTCAGAACGTTTCATCTGAAAGCTTGACTGGGATAAGAAGATAGTAAATAAGTAAAGACAAGGAGCCATGTAAATATCATGGCAGTTACTGAGTTGGTTTGGCTACCTATATAATATGTTTTGATATATAGTAGCAAAGAGAAATGATTTAGAGTAAAAGGCTAAGCAGTTGTCTTATAATACAGTGCCTTAAGGACAAGGATATTTTCTTTCTTTCTCATATAACCCTATGGGGAAGGTAGATGTTTTGTCACTGTGCTCCACGTATTCATCCAGGAACCCAAGTAAGCCAGGCAGCTCTGCTGCTCTTTGACACATGGTTTCCATTATTGCTCTAGATGTCATCATTTAAAGCACATTGGGAAGGGAAGGACATGGATGTGTGCTCTTGAAATGCTTTAAGGCACAAAAGCACTTAATCTTATATTCCATTGGCCAGAACATAGTCACATGGCTATAACTAGTCACAATAGTGATGTTCCACTCCAAGATACACTCTTGGAGTGGAACTGGGGAGAATATTTAACATTTCTGTGTAATTAAAGTAATTTATATCTAAAAGAAAAAGTTGAAAAATTAGATGATTATCCAGGGTTGATTGACCCTATTGTAATAGACTCTCAAAATAGTTGTGGAGGAAGGGGAGTTTGCAAAGTCTGACTAGAATGTAAATATGTGATTGCCTTATTTTGGTTTTATTTTAGCTTCCTTGTGGTCACAGATGCAAAGAGATGTGTCATCCTGGTGAATGTCCCTTTAATTGCAACCAGAAGGTAAAACTTAGATGTCCTTGTAAAAGAATAAAAAAGGTAAATATTTTAAGTTATTGAAAATACTTTTTTATGTAAAAGTTTTCTTTGTGTTTTGGTAGTTCTTTTTGCCTTTTGATTTTAAGATCTTCTTTTTTAGAATCGTTTTATTGTTAGCCTGTTTCTGTAAATACTTATTTTAAAAATCAGCTTTGTTTGGCAATTTAGTTTTCTGTAATTTATTCATAAAAGAACTTTGTCTTGTATTGGAATCAAGTTCAGTGCCCTTTTTTGGATAGAATCAATATGCTCTAGCTTTGAGGTCTTTGTACAAGGAACACAGTGTGAGTAATAAAGTGAGTTTCATGGTTTAGGAAATGGTCCGGAATTAACCTTTGTTGCTCTTGTTTATGAAACAGTTTTTGCCGTCAGTATCAAGTTGTGAAAACAGCCTTAAAGAGACTTCACATGCATAGCCTTATAAAATTAGAAAATAACAACCTCAGGGAGAATTCATTTTAAGATAGAGGTAATGGAGGACTAAAAGGGCGAAACTAATGATTGGAAAGCTCGATGGAAGCAAACTGCACGCTGTTCGTCTAAGCCTACAAAGGAAGAGGCTCACTGTTACCGGATGGCAGTGGCTGGGTGGTCTTGTTTTCAGCTCTCCTTTTGCTGGACTTCCCTGTTCACACGGTCCGCCTCTGATTTCTGCTATCTTGGTTAAAGTTGCAGCTCCTTTTTTCCTTCATGTTCTTATAGTCATCCCCTAAAGCTAGTCTTTTTCTTTTCTTTAGATTCACTCTACTTGTATTCATCCATCCAACAAGTTTTTTTGAGAATCTTTTGCTTTTACTGAGGATCTTTGCTTTTCATTTATTTTCACAGCTTTTGTTCACTTCCTAGGGGAGGTAACTTCTGAATTTAAATGAATAGGCCTGACCTCTTCTGGAGTTGAATCCATAGGTTTTAGATATTTGAATTGGACCATCTTTTTTTTTTTTTTTAAGATTTATTTATTTATTTTTTAAGATTTTATTTATCTCAGAGAGAGAGAGCACACGCATGTGCAGGGTGAAGGGCAGAGGGCTGAGCAGGGAGCCCAGTGCGGAACTTGATCTCAGGACACCAGGACCATGACCCGAGGCAAGAGTAGACACTTAACCGACTTGAGCCACCCAGATGCCCCTAAACTGGACCATCTTTATGTGAAAATCAATGCTTGGTCACGCCATTTTAATCTGAGATGTCTCTCAAATTTTCTCTCATCTCATGTTACTGTCCAAGTGCAGTTGCCACCCACTAGAACTTGGGCAACAGCTCATTCTTGGACTTTAAGAACAGCTTCATAACAGATTTCCTTGCCTCCAAGCATAATAATTACCCTAATCTAAGTTCTTCAGTGGTTCTTCATCACTTATGGGAAGAAATATGCATTTAAAAGAAACATGTATGCACATATAGACTTGGCATTCAAGAGAATCTATGATGGTACCTTTGCCTGCTTGTCTCCGCTCTCATCCTCCAGCAGTCATCCTGTGACTCTGTTATTTAAGTGCCCTAACATATATGCTATACTCCCTTTTAATCTGTGGCAATGTAGACATTCTTTCTTTTCTGTAAAATGCCAAGTTTTTTCCCTTTACTGTTCCGTTTACTAGAATCCTGCTAGTAGTACTCAGTGCAAGCATTTCCTTGTTTGGGAAGGTCTTCCTTCCCCTGACTCTCTTGCGAAGACTTAGATGCTGTTTCTGCTTGGTTTTCTTTATTCTAGGTTCATGACTAAAAGCTTTGTGATTCTAGGGATGTCTGTAACCTTGTTTTCTCATCCATAAAATAGACTTTATGTGTAGATTTATTGAAAGGAATGAAAGAGGTAATGCTTATATAGCATTTAGCACAATGATTGTTAATGTTTAATAAATAATAGCTGCTACTACTTACCACATTATTATATTATTTTTCTTATCGTGTCCCCTGCCCCTAGCAAAGTGCTTTTCATGTAATAGGTGCTCGATAAGTACCTTGGAATGAGGAAGGGTAGGATCCCTCTTTCAGGCTGATAGACTTAATAACTGCAAACACAATATTTATTTTTGTCTTTAATGTTTGTATATGTTATTTTTTCTTTGTCTGGACTATCCCTGGAGGACTCTGTTTATCACAACCTCAGCCAAAAATGAAGAACTAAAGTGAGGAAAAAAACCCTCTAAATAATAAAATTCCATGCTATAAAGTGTTTTCATTAAAGTATGTGTACTTTGCTCATAGGATTGATGATCACATATCTTAACTCTGGTAAATGTAAACTAAAAAAAATAGTATCTGAGAGTGTGGTAAGAAAGGAGAATTTGATATAGACAGGTACCCTTAGAGCAAAAGTGATATCTGGCAGCAATAAAAAGATAGATAAAACATCTACAAAAGCAAATTCTAGGACTTTAAAATAAGGACCACTTACTCTAATAGTTCACAAATCGATTATAGGATTGATGTCACATCATCAAGAAAAGAGTAGATTAGGTTTTTATTGTTTCACTAAGGAGGCACTGAAGTGCAAACATAAACTTTAGACCAATTTTAAAAAATTTTTAAACTTTTTAAAAAATTAAATGGTTGAGAGGAAAATTTGTAGCTCTCCAGAAAATTCTCTAGAACTGCATGAGTTGGTAGCCATTAGCCACATATTGCTGTTGATTTATTTGAATATTTTTTAGCTTTATTGATGCATAATTGACAAAAATTGTACATATTTAAGATGCACACATCGGGGCACCTGGGTGGCTTAGTCGTTAAGCGTCTGCCTTCACCTCAGGTCATGATCCCAGGATCCTGGAATCGAGCCCTGCATCGGCTCCCTGCTCTGCGGGAGACCTGTTTTTCCCTCTCCCTCTCCCCCTGCTTGTGTTCCCTCTCTCGCTGTCTCTCTTTCTCTCTGTCAAATAAACAAAATCTTTAAAAAAATAATGCACACATGATGATTGTGTATACATACACACTGTGAAATGATCACAGCAATTAAGCTAATTAACATTTACCACCTGGTTACCATTTCTTTGTGGTGAGAACACATTCTACTCTCTTAGCAAATTTAAAGTATGTAATACAGTATTATTAACTATAGCAAGCATGCCATATATTAGATTCCTCAGAACTTACTCATTTTATCACTAAAAATTTGTACCCAGTCACCACAATTTCTCCACATTTCACCTCGCCCCTAGCTCCTGGCAATCTCCATTCCCTTCTTAGCTTTTCTAATTTTTTAGATTCTCCATATTAGCTCGTACAGTATTTATCTATCTATATCTGTCTTATTTTACTTAACCTGATTGTCTCCATGTTCTCTAAATGGCAGGATTTCTTTCTTTTTTGTGGCTAAATAATATTCCATTATTGGTAGATAGGTGGGCAGATCACATTTTCTTCATCCATTTATCCACTAATGGACACACCTTGTTTCCATATCTTGGCTATTGTGAATAATGATACAGTGAACGTTGGAGCACAAGATATTTCTTACTTTTTTCATTTCCTGGATATGTATCCAAGAGTAAGACTGCTAGAACCTGTATTAGATCTATTTGAAATTTTTTTAAGAAGGCTCCATACTGTTTTTCATACTGGCAATACTAATTTACATTCCCACCAACACTGTACAAGATTTCTTTTTTTTTTTCCTATATTCTTGTCAACACTTGTTATCTATTGGCTTTTCAATTATAGTTATTCTAACAATTGTGGGTTGATTATCTCATCGTGGTTTAGATTTGCATTCCGTGGTGATTAATGATGTTGAGCACACTTGCATGTATCTGTTGGCACACATACAGCTAAATTTGAATTTTAATGAATCAACATGAAATAGTAGTAAACATTCATTTCCTCGATTTCACTGGCCACATTTTGAGTTTTCAGTAGCCATGTGTAGTCAGTGTTCCTCCTTTGAATAGAACGGATGTAGAACATTTTTATTGTCTCAGAAAGCTGCATTGGGTGGCACTACTCTGGAGCATTTTATAGCACAAAACAATAAAGAATGAAAAGGAAATTGAAGCCAAGTTGATAGTGGCTCTTAGTAAATAATTATTAAATGGATGCTTTAAATTTTATGGTATTCACTTTTTTCCAGTTAGGAGTAAATAAATAGTAAATAAATGAGTAAATAAATAAAAATGTCTTGATTGTTTGAATCAAGACATTTAATACTTCTAACCATATCATCATTAAATATTCATGAACATGACTTCTAAATAATATGCATAACCTTAAACTGTCAGATATTTTGCTTTTTTATGGCATACAGTTAGGACTCTGAGGACTCTTAAAAATCTTTTAAAATCAAATTTTTAAAAAACTGTTATTTGTAGGAATTGCAGTGCAACAAAGTACGTGAAAATCAGATTTCAATAGAATGTGACACAACATGCAAGGAAATGAGGCGGAAAGCATCTGAGGTAATGTCATGTTAAATGTCATTTTTTTTTTTTTTTTTAAAGAGAGATAGTGTGAGTGAGCACGGGGTTGGTTGGGGGAGGGACAGAGAGTGAGGGAGAATCTCAAGCAGACTCCCCACTGAGCGCAGAGACCGACACAGGGCTCGATCTCACAAACCCTGAGATTATGACCTGAGACAAAATCAAGAGTCAGATGTTTAACCAGCTGAGCCATCTAGGTGCCCCAAATGTCATTTTTAATGTGCTAATGAGTGGCCTTTTCCTATTTATTTTGTGCATTACTTTATGTGCTTACTACAAAGAACTCAAAATCTCATCTTTTTTGCTTTTATAAGAAAGCCTAGTGTTTTTTCTTTTTTAAGACTTTTTATTTATTTATTTGAAAGAGAGTGAGAGAGAGAGCATAAGCAGGAAGGAGAGGGAGAAGCAGACTCCCTGCTGAGCAGGGTGCCTGAAGTGGGGCTCAATCCCAGGACCCTGGGATCATGACCTGAGCTGAAGGCAGATGCTTAACCAACTGAGCCACCCAGGCGCCCCAGGAAAGCCTAGTTTTGTAGACCTATTTTGAATCCCCAAGTGTGCACTTTATTGTCTAGTGTGTACTAGATTTTCTTTCCATCCTTGTACCACCAGTTTTAGTCTATGTGCTCCAGAACATAGTTGTTCATCTTAATGTTAGTGTAAGCCTCCTGAAAGTTAGGTTAAAATAATACAAAGTAAGGGGCACCTGGGTGGCTCATTCGTTAAGCGTCTGCCTTCAGCCTCAGGTCATGATCTCAGGGTCCTGGGATCGAGCCCCACATTGGGCTCCCTGCTCAGCAGGAAACCTGCTTCTCCCTCTCCCACTCCCACTGCTTGTATTCCCTCTCTCACTGTGTCTCTCTCTCTGTCAAATAAATAAATAAAATCTTTTAAAAAAATAAAATAATACAAAATAAGATTTTGGAGTTCTTTGCTGTTTGGGTTACCTCTGGTGTCACTATTTCCCTCCATCAATCCAATTAATGAATAAACTCTTGATTTTGCTTAACACTAAGGATTCCCTTCCAGATAGGGCATTTATGGAAAATGGTCAATTTCAACTCTAGAAAAAGAGTGGTATTTAATAATTTGTTATAGACTTAGTATGGTAACTCGAGAAAAAAATCAGTTTTAACACTTTCATTTTGCAGTTTTGTAATTCTTTGAATTGTAATCTAATATCTATTAAGTTGTTAAGCTGAAATGTTTATATAAAGGATAACACTATCCCTCCCCTCACCTCACAGTCTGTTAGATCCTTGGTAACACCTCAGTGTAACATTTACATGTCTTTAGGTAATTTCCAATATAAAGTTACCAAAAGTTGTTATGGGTTAGTGGATCGTGGGTGGGAAGATGTTAAAATTCTAAATAAAATTTGATGATTACAATGTTAATTCACTTTTAAATGTCTATAAACAGATAAAAGAGGCAGAAGCCAAAGCTGCTCTCGAAGAGGAAAAACGAAGACAACAGGTAACTCAACAAAATATTTATGTCTCTTTGTATCATTGTTAGTTTTTATGCAAACACAAGGTATATTCTACAGAAAAACTGGGAGCCAGTCAACTGTTCCCTGGACTGAAAATAATATAGTTCCTACAAAATGAAAATCAGCCACTCACTCACTTCAGTTCAACTATACTGAACCTCTGAAAAGGCGTGAAATCTTGTATATTCCCAAATTTACTTCCTTGCCAGGCTCATCCATTCTCGATCCCAGGACTCCAGGATCATGGCCTGAGCTGCAGGCAGTTGCTTAACCAACTGAGCCACCCAGGCGCCCTCCATTCTCTAGTGATAAGAGTTTTAGCTCCTCCTTTGGTTGGTGGATGGGGGTTGGAGTGTGGCAGCATCCATTTTAAGGCATCTCCTGGAGCCCATGTCTTCACTCACCTAAAAGTATTTGAGTTCTGTTTTGCTGACTTGCAGATTGTCTGTAAAAATGAGTGTTGTTTACTAACCAATGCATTTACTTTAACAGTATATTGCCTTATTTCCCTTTTAGATTCCTAAATGCAAGATTATTATCTGTTCTTTGCTGTATAGGAGATAACAACTACATTCCTGATATCCTGTTTGCTCAAATACCATATTGGTCATATACTCCAAAGAGTGGTTTAACTTTCTAATAGTGACATATAATTATTTGTCAGTTTGCATTTTGAGATGCTTATGCTTAGCAAGAAGGGTATATTATATGCAAACTGTGGCCTTTTGAATAAGGAAATTAAAATTTGTATGACTTCAGGGGAGGACATTGGAAACAATTTAGGTAGCAATAAAGGTGGGCTAAAATGACCTCTGATGTTATATGGTTCTATAAAGTTGATTTGCCGAATATTCCAAAATAAGTTATCAGAGCTATTACACTAAAATATGGATCGACTGGAATCCTGGGAGATTAACTTATTAGGAATAGTTTAGGGTGAACCTTCTTCCCCTTTTTCTAAACCATTTGGATGGAAATTTTAAATATATTCTCTATTTACTGACCTTTTAAACAGAGTGTATGGAACATAATTTAAACTATAAATGATGACTGTGGGTCATTATTAAAGCATTAGTTATTTTACTGTGTCAGTTCTCAAGTTTGGCTCCTGTTAATGTATTTTGATCTTGTTCTCCGTTTCAACAACAACTTGAGAGTATTCTGACGTCTTGGTTCATTGAAGAATGCTTCTTTGTGTTAAATTAAGTATAGGATTAGGGCATCTTCAAATGTGGTTTATTGGCAAAGTAATGGATATATTAACTGAAGTTTGTACAGTTGACCCTTGAATGACACAGGTTTAATCTGTTTCAGCTGTGCGGATTCACTTTTGTGTAGCTTCTTTTCAGTATCTACAGTACAGTCCTGTAAATGTATTTTCTCTTATGATTTTCTTAGTAACATTTTCTTTTCTCTAGCTTACTTTATAGTAAGAACACAATATATGATACAACATACAAAATATGTTAATCAACTGTTATTGGTAAGGCTTCCAGTCAACAGTAGGCTATTGGTAGTTAACTTTTTGGGGAGTCAAAAGTTATATGTGGATTTTCGACTGTGTGTGGGGTCAGCACACCTGACCTCTGCGTTGCTCAAGGGTTAACTTATATTTCCTTCTGTTAAATAAACAATTACAGAATCTTGCATGGATATTACATATATATTTTTTAGTTGATGACTATCATGTTTTAGTTACGATGCACTGTAGTATATCATGTTACATTATCCTGTATAAAGTTAAGTAACTTCTTAACGGTAGAATAAAAATCCACATTTTATAACAAGTATCATCCAGTTACCCTTTTTTAGGACCAGTTTTTATATAATTCTACTTTCTAAAATTGTTATTTCGTTTAAAGCATGAGCATTTTTTTTTCCTGAAGAATTTCTACTCTGCTTTTAAATATACTTGTTAAAGATAATTCTGGAAGTTTTTTCCCCTACTCACTTGAATTTCTTTCACACAAGCCATTAATGTTTATTATCAGCATTGTAAAAAAACTAGAAGTATAGGTATTTTTATCTCACTGGGCATCTCTTAGCACTTGCTAGAAGCTGTATATTATAGAAACCCAACAGATTAATGGTGTTGAAGTATAAAATTAATGTCTATATTTAGGGCACCCTGATTTAATCAGATGTTTGTATATTTAGTGTCAGGAGCGCCTGGGTGGCTCAGCTGGTTAAGCGTCTGCCTTCAGCTCAGGTCCTGATCTCAGGGTCCTGGGATCAAGCCCCCTGGTCATCATTGTCATCAGGCTCCCTGCTCAGTGGGGAGTCTACCCCTCCCTCTCCCTTGTCCCTCCCCCCGCCCCCCGCAACCCAGCTTATGCTCTCTCTCAAATAAATAAAACCTTCAAAGAAACTCAAAGTGAATAAATAGGGATTCCTGGGTGGCTCGGTCGGTTAGGCATCTGTATTTGGCTCGGGTCATGATCCCAGAGTCCTGGGACCATGTTGGGCTCCTTGTTTGGTGTGGTGGAGAGCCTGCTTCTCCCTCTGCCTGCCGCTCCCCCGCTTGTGCTCGTGTGCGCGCGCTCTCTCTCTGTCTGACAAATAAATAAAATCTTAAGTAAATAAATAAAAATAAAAATAAATAATGTCAAAGTCAGGCTTAGATCTGAAATAATCTCTTTTGTTACTCCCCCATTTCTCTTTCTGCTTACCTAAATGAATTTGTTGAATACAGTCTATAATGGATAGAGTTTTTTGAAAAAATCAAATCAATGTATTTATTACATACCATTACTATTAAAACATTTGGCACATTGATTTATTTTCATCTGGAAAATTTCAAGTCAATGTATGTATTGAATTTAATAAAAATGATACTGTTTTGGTTTTTGATTTAGGCTGAACTGGAGGCTTTTGAAAACAGACTGAAAGGTCGTCGGAAGAAGAACAGGAAAAAAGATGAAGTGGCAGTTGAGCTAACACTATGGCAGAAATACAGATATTATCTCCTTCCAGCGTGTACACTTGTGGTTTTAGTGTTTGCATGGTACATAGTCCACGATGAGGCTTAAAAACTTTTGATCTGTTCATATACCTCAGATTGGATTTAGATAAGTTGTTCACTCTGGAATATTAGGAAGTGTATACTGTAGAACATATCTATTCACATTCCTCTCTCTATTTTCTTCCAGCTGTTGTTAAAAGGACAGAATGTTGAGCTTTATCTTAATTAGCATACTAGAAGTGGCAATATAACATTTTTAATAGTAAAAGCATGACTGAAATTGTAAAATATCTCATAAGCCATAGCCAGTGGCAGGGTAACACGTCAGTTGTTCATTGTGCTTCCTTGTGTTTAACATAGTTGTTTCACTTCCTGTTTCAAACCAACTTTCTTTTTTTTTGCAAAATTAAGATGAAACTGAGCCATATGTGCAGTAAAAGGACTGTGTCACAATGTTTTGGTTACTTATTAAAAGGTACTTTTCTTGATCATGGTTTCTTGATCATGTAACTTTGTACTTTATTCTCTAAAAGACCTCTTAAATTGTAACATGAAGCTATATAATTAGATTCCAGAAATTGGTTTATTAGTGAGGAATTTTTATCAGTTATTGAAATAAATTTTTATGTAGTAGGTACCTCAGAGGAAAATATAATTGTTTTTTAAAAAAAGCCAGGCTAGATTCCTCACATGTGGCTATTTCTTGTGTAAGAAGCATTTAACCTGAAGTTTGGCATGTTTTGTAAAACTTGTATGTGTCTTTTCAAAGTAATAATTAAAAAACCTGGTATTTATGAGCAATAGATGCTGAGCACAGGGCTTATGAGCTTTATATACTTATTCTCATTTCTTCTTACCATGATCCTGTAAGTAGATTTCAGCTGGAAGTAATCAGTTCTTATGAAAACAAGCTGATAGAGAAATATCAGTAAGCCAAATCTTTTTGAATTGTCATTTTAAATGGTTTTGCTATTTAATTTTTGTATGCTTAATGTTTTCATTAAAATTTTTCATGCCAAATTTGTAACCTAGAATATTTACTATTATCTAATAGTAATAAAATTAGAGTCAGGAGCCTATAATTTTAGGCTAGGTGTTAATATCACTGTATAAAATCTCTAATACTTGATGCAATACATAATTATTGATAGACACTAAAAAGTATAGAAGTATGTTTTAAACAAGTACAAAGAAGGCTTTCTAAACTTTGCTGACTTTAATGCAAAATTTTTTAATGTTCTGTTCTTTCATCTAGTGTTAGTGTCTAAAATGAAAGGGCAGTCATTCCTTTCATTATGGTATTTGTGTTTTGACTTCAGATTTTTTTTCTTTTATACCTTTCTCAATGCTAGAGTACCTGGGTTGTGTTTCAGAAGCTCTAAATTAGAGCTGCTACACTCAAGTCATTTCTTTACTCTAAGATGAATATTAAAGACTGAACAACTAGGTGTCTACCTGGGGAGCTGTTTTCATGTATCTCAGAATTTCGGCCTAATAAACAAGCCTGAAGCCTGTTTCCTATCTGTTTCTTGGGCTTCTGTTCTGGCTAGTTTTCTTTCTAATTTGTGGGGAAGAATTTAGTGAGCAGAGAGAGGAGATTGAATGAATGAATAATAAATTAAGCTGTTTACTGTTTTTTATTTGCTTCATTAATTTACCTAAAGTTACACACTATTTAATCAACAGACATGTTTCCTGTGTGTTAGGTACTTTGTAGGTACTAGAGATAACCCTGATCCTTTCTCTTGGGGAGCTGGTAAGGAGCGGAAGAGGGCAGGCAGGAAATAGATACTCAATACAATAGACATCCTTTCATGTGTGATAAGTGGTGTTTAAAAATGAAATGGTACAGAAAGTGATGAAAAAGGGGGTGAAAGGTCACTAGCAGCTTTAGATTGGGAAAGTCCTGCTGAGATGGGGACATCCGAACTATGACCCGAATGATCTGCATTTGAAGATCTGAGGGAAAAGTCCATGAGGGAGGGAAAGTAGCAGGTACCAAGTCCGGAAGCCCCATAGACCATGGTGAGGAATTAGGGTTTATTCCAGTCACAGTGGGCGGTGTTGGAAGGTTGTCAGTGGGGGAATAGTTGCTGTCCTTAAGATGACTCGCTGCTGGCTGCTGGTGGAGACAAGACTGTAAGGGGGAGGGGAGGGAGGTGGGTTGGGAGGCAGCCCAGGCTGGAGGTGCTGCTGAGGCTGGGCTCTAGTTCCCCACCGCCCTTGAATGCCCTTGAATGCCCTTGAATGAGTAGCAGGTGTGAGGAAGCCCTGGACATAGCTGTGTGATGAGTGGAAGGGGAGTGAATGAGACAGGATAGAGGAAATAAGTTCTTTAAGGTCAAAATGCAGTTCAATTGGGCCTAAATATATACATGAATTTGTTCTGAGGGAAATAAAGCAGTACATTTTGGCCTTTTTTGCTTCAATCTGAACCAATTAGAGAAGGACTGAAAAAGTTAGCAAATAGCCACTAGGAACGACACAGATAAAATTGTGAATGTGTTGGCCTTATCAAACTCCTCCACTTTGTGTCATTGTAAAAGTTGGATGAGCTTACTATTTGAAATTTGGGGCATATTTATGTTGAAATTTTTAGTTTTTCAGCTTGAACTTTTAGGGATTGATCTAAAAAGTGTTTCTGTTTCAATTTCCCTATTCAAGTCCAAATTAAATTCAGATAATCTCAAATAAATTGGTATAGTCTTTGCTGAAATTGCCAGAGGAACTTTATTGAAGCAAAACATTGAAAACATTTGCTTTTTGCAAAGAAGTCTGATGCTTGAACTTCATGGCTATGAATGTTAAAAATTTTAAACACAGGTAAGTATCTGTCATAATGTTTAAAGATGACGTAAAGCACTTTTGGCTCTTCATGTTATTTCAAATGACCCAGGTATCTCCACCTGTTACATTTGCCCATCCCTGGATGTTAGAAAGTGAGGCAGATGTTTAAGCTCTGGAGCTAGAATTGATGTAGGGCAGCTATGTCTCTTCTCTGGTCTGCAGAAGTCGTCCTCTGTGTTGAGTGGCAGTGATTAGACCACCCTAAGCCTTGGGCCGTAGAGTCTACTTATAAGTTGGTGAGCTGCATAGAGGGAAGAAGCACCCCCTTGAAAAGATGTGAATTTGGCGGTGGGGAGAGGGAGGAGCTGGGAACCCCTCGGCTATCCAGAAACTCTTAAGGGACAAGAGACCAGGTGTCCACCTGGAAAAGCATTTTCTTTTCTTTTTTTTTTTTTTTTTAAAGATTTTATTTATTTATTTGACAGAGACACAGCGAGAGAGGGAACACAAGCAGGGAGAGTGGGAGAGGGAGAAGCAGGCGTCCCGCCAAGCAGGAAGCCCGATGTGGGGCTCGATCCCAGGACCCTGGGATCATGACCTGAGCCAAAGGCAGACGCTTAACGACTGAGCCTCCCAGGCGCCCCACCATTTTCATGTATTGCAGAATCTTGGTCTGTTGAGGAAGTTTAGGTCTCCTATTTGCTGTGCTGCCCCTCTTGCTAAGTTCTCAATGTGGGGGCATGTATTTATGTGGTACTGTGAAGAATCACCCACATACAGCCTGAAATTCCACAGTCTAGATTCATTTGAGTTAAAACACTTTTAGAGAGACCTTCCCTTTTTACCATCATCTGGCCATCCTCTATCTTAACAGTATTTTTCCCTCGTAGCACCATACCTGTCAATGTATTATGTATTTATTTGTCTCATCTCCTTCACTAGAATGTAAGCTCCACGAGGGCAGGAGTGCAGTTTGTTTACTGATGTAACCCCAGAGTGGGCATGCCTAGCCACATAATAGATGCTGGTGTTAGTTTTCTTGGGCTACCATAGCAAATTACCCCAAACAGTCTTGAAACAACAGAAATTTATTCTCTCACAGGCAGGCGGTCAGAAGTCCAAAATCAAAGTGAAAATAGGTAGGTTCGTTCTGGACACTGAAAACTGTTCCATGCCTCTCTCTTAGCTTCTGGTTGTGGGCATCAGTCTTTGGCTTGTCCTGGCTTGTAGACATAATCCCAATCTCACCTCCATCTTCATATGACCTTCTTCTCTGTGTATGGGTTCTTTTCTGTCTCCTATAAGGACACTTTTTGTATTTAGGGTCCACCCTGAGCCAGTATAATCTCATTTTAACTAATCACATCTGCAAAGACCCTATTTCCAAAGGAGGAAGGTGACATTGTCAGGTTCCAAAGGGACATTAAATTTTGGGGGCGGAAGAGGGGCAGTATTCAACCCACTGCAATGCACGCTATTTGATGGACGGATGAATGAATTCACAATGTAATTCTAGGCTGTAAGCTCCTTGGGTATTTTTCATTACTCTCTTAATAATCGTGCTGCAGAAGGTAGGGTTTAACAGGTCAGTCTGGTCCCAGATTGCTTGGGCTCCAATTCTGGTTCTGCCACTTCCTAACTGTGAAATCTCGGGCAATTACCGAACTTCTGTAAGCCTCAGTTTCCTCTCGTAAAATAGTAACATTAAACATTAGGGGCGCCTGGGTGGCTCAGTTGGTTAAGCGACTGCCTTCGGCTCAGGTCATGATCCTGGAGTCCCAGGATCGAGTCCCGCATCGGGCTCCCTGCTGCTCAGCGGGGAGTCTGCTTCTCCCTCTGGCCCTCCCCCCTCTTATGTGCTCTCTCTCTCTCTCATTCTCTCTCTCTCAAATAAATAAATAAAATAATCTTAAAAAAAAAGATATTTAAACGTTAGCTATTTAGTGTCTGCGACTATT
The DNA here is from genome assembly GCF_003265705.2 of Callorhinus ursinus. Lineage (NCBI taxonomy): Eukaryota > Metazoa > Chordata > Mammalia > Carnivora > Otariidae > Callorhinus > Callorhinus ursinus. The sequence continues at coordinate 39,502,116 of NW_027397066.1, read as the reverse complement.
TTAAAGCACTTTACATTTTAAAAATTCTCACATAGCCTGTGTATTCGCATTTTACAAGAAAGGAAACTAGGTTTGTTTTAAGAATTAAAAACAAAATAGGGGCGCCTGGGTGGCTCAGTCGTTAAGCGTCTGCCTTCGGCTCAGGTCATGGTCCCAGGGTCCTGGGAGCCCCACATCGGGCTCCCTGCTCAGCGGGAAGCCTGCTTCTCCCTCTCCCACTCCCCCTGCTAGTGTTTCCTCTCTCATTGTGTTTCTCTCTGTGAAATAAATAAATAAAATCTTAAAAAAAAACAAAAAACAAAATAGGTAAGTCACTTTGTGAAGTACTTGGAACATACTGGTTAGAAAATCTTAGCTATAATAATGGATAAATGTGACTTAATGTCATAATTTTAAGACCTCTGTTACAAATTGATTCATGAATCAGAGAAAAAGAAATCTTGTGAACTGAGGCACCTCAGTTTTTGCTCATGGGGTCGCTGTCATTGAGGGCGCACTATTCCTGGGAAGACCAGGCAGAATGCTGGCCAAAGGTAGCGGCATTTTGACAAATTGCAGTAAGGGACCCAGGTGGGGGGAGGGGAACAGCACTAGGTGTGCGAGGACGCTAAAATAAAATTCCTTTGGAACTTTCGCTGGGCCAATTCTTACTAACTTCTTCCCAAACGACTGTTCTGGTATATTAGAGGAGGGGATTGTGTCCTAGTAATACATTCAGTAAACGAAATGTCTACACAGGCTACTTTTAATATGCAGAATATTTCAGTGTGCAGATATAGGTATGTCTTTTTTCTTCTTTTAAACTGAAAAAAACTCTCCCCTCCCTGCAACAGGTAAACTTCCAGTTTGCCTGTTTCTTGCTCTTTAATATTTTTAAAAAGCCAGCATCTTTAGATAGCAGCTAAAAAGTTTACATTCTAAATTCCACATTATTTTCAAGTATCTTTCCATAGCTTATATATGTGTACATTTGTTTAGTGTATTTATTCTACTAGACTGAAAGTTCTGTGAGGGCATTATTTTGTTCATCTGGCAGCTAGCAAATCCTGAATGAGTATTAGTTGAATGAGTAACTAAATAAGCCGTAGGGTAGCATCTCTATCTTAGGACTGCTTGCCTACTATCATCCTGGGATGCTGGCCGCCTCTTTAAAATATCTCTTGTTGTCAAATTGCCTTCATTCGTAGTACTACGCACTAAGTAGGCCTGTAATATATGTGACCAAAGTTTGATCTCTAAAATCACCCTTTCTAGAGGTATATTCACAACCTTTAAGTTGATTTCCCCACAAATCTCTTCAAGGTTTGTATTTTTTCTTTTAAATTATCTAATTAGCTGGATATAATGCTAGACAATAAAAATTTCAAACAGCTGGAAACGTTTCTTGTGAAATTAAAATATTTTAAGAAACTAACTGATGGTTGTCACTCTAAGCTGAAAAGCAAATGTGGCAAATTTTTAAAAAGGAATAATTCAGATAGGTCATTGAAGATTACTGTGGGCCCTCTGCATAGTCAAAGTACTTTGGATATGTTAGGAGACTTCTCACATTTTTGTGATTTCTTACATTATAAACCTTTGTTACGAAGTCTAAAAATAGATGTTTACTCTCATACTAACAATACTTCAAGTATTCACTCTGGTGCACTGGTAACGAGAACTAGTTGGGTTTTTTTTTTTTTTTTTTGCTGGAAAGAAGCTTAAAGAATTCTTATTTTACATCAGCAATGTAAGCAGCTTTAGTTCTCAGAACATAGTATAGTTGTGGAAGAGAGAGGGACACTTGTCTACCCACACTGGCGATCTCAAATCCACTGACTTAGATACTTTAATTTCACAGTTCCGGTAGCACCTCCACCAGAGGGCAGAACGTGGAAGAGAAAGGAGGTGAACAATTTATACTTGCCTTCAGAATGCCTGTAGAAACACTGAGGACTAAATCCCACCCTCCTTTTGCAAACTGAGCTAACTGGGGCTCAGATCTGCTCAAGGTAGACCTGGCTGAATAATCCGCTAGGCTCTTTGTTTTCAGGTTGGTGTCCCTGCAGTAGTGATGAGGTCTGATGAGGCAGTATTTTAGTAAGAACACAGGCCTGAAATTACACTGCTTCCAGGCATCCCAGCTCAGCACTTGGCTAGCTTAGGCTGGCTACTTTGGCTCCCTAAATCTTTCTCATCTCTAAAGTAAAAGTAATAATACCTCAGAAAGTGGTTGATAGAACTGAGAGAATGCATGTATGGTGCTCAGCACAAAGCTTGCCGCAAATACCAAGAGCTTAGTTTTTGTGAATTATGATAAACTTTTCAGATGCTGGATTACAGGTCTGATGTTTGGAACACTATTTTACTATACACATGCAATATTTTTTACTTTTTCATTTCAGAAACAAAATACTGATTTTTCTCCAATTTTACAAATGTATACTCCCCCGACCCCAGCAATAATATTCAAGGGGCAGGTACCTGATACATACTTTGTTGACTATGCATGGCCTCCACCAGAAAAATGGAGATGGATTTATTCAATGACCTCATGAGTCATTTTTGAAATTTCCATTAAGATCTTGACTGAAGTTGGATGAAAACTCATTTTTAAGAAAAATGCAATGTATTCTCCTGCCCCCTTTCCCCGAACATGTGATAACTGTCTTGGGCTTCAAATGGTAAAGTAATCTTTACGGTTGTAAATACCTGCAGTTCCCTCCTTGATGTGTCTGGAGAGCCGATGGTAATGAATGACAGAAAAGTGGAATTGTTGGCCTCTCGGTTGCAGCCTGTGGATTCCTCCCTAGGAAATTGCCACCTAGGTGTATAGAAGCAGCCTGAGGTTCTCCCACATCCCTGCAGCCTCAGCAAAGTCTCGGGCGTCTTGCAAAAGCAGTTTCTTCATGTAAAATGTAATAGAGGGCAAGTTTCTATTTGCCTAATGCAAATAATGCCGGCCTTCAAAACGTTGAATCTTTTTTTTTTTTTTTGAGAAAACAAATTTGGCCTTTAATTGCCAGTGCCTGCAGTTATTTTGATTTTTACTTGGCTAGGCTCTGGCTAAAAGAAAATGGTCTAGGATGGGATAAGGAGATTTTGGCGAGCAGAGAAGTAACTCTTTTGCTCCCAACTACTCTCCCACAGCCCAAACTTTCAAGTTTCATCCTTTTCTTGCTGCCCTCCTGGGGCGTAAATTTGGTGGGGTGGGGGAACCAGCAGTCCGCTTGGCTCTCCCTCTGCCCCTGGAGAGGAATTTTGAATGCAAAGAGGTGGGGTTGCGGAGGATCTGCCCTTACGGGCTCTTAAGGGTTGGACCCAGAGACGGGAGTGAAGGGAGGGAGTGGTCCGCGGGTGGGATCTGTCGAGTAGACAAAATGTGGGGCCCCTTCCCCTTGAAGTTTAACTTATCTCTTACTGAGTGAGGAGCAAGGCGTCCTTAGTACGCCTCGCCCCCCAGCCCATCCCCCGCAGGGCACGAAGAGGAGAGAACAGCGACCAGGATAAGAGTGGGCAGAGGAAAAAGCGAGACATGTTCTCTAGCAAACAGCCCCCTGCCCTGACTCGGGAAGAGCGCCACCGCCCAGCCCGGGCCCCGGAGCAGGTAAGATCCACGTACAGCGATTGTCCGCAAACAGGTCGGATGACCTCTCAGTCCGGTTGAATTCAGGGTCAACCCCTCCCTCCCCTGCGCCCTCGTCCCTCCGTGCCACCTTCCTCCCCCGCCGTCGGTGAGCTTTCGGCTTCCCCAGCCCGGCGCTGAGCTCCCTGCAACCAGTCCTCGGGCGCAGGATCCTCTACCGGGCGCTCAGCGTCCGCGACCCTCACAGGGTCATGGGCAGAGTTTCCTTCAGCGTCAGAGTCGGGTCGGTCCGGAGACCCCGCTCTCCCCGCCTCCACGTCTCCTACAGAGTCCCTCCTCGGCTGGGCGCCCTGCGCGCAGCGAGTGGACTGGGCGGCACGCGGGCGCCGGCGGAGGCTGCAGTAGGAGGTGTCGCGACCGGCCCCCCGGGGGTCCCCCGCTTCCTCGCTGAGCCAGCGTCGCTGACGCCCGACCTTTGCGAGCACTGCGCAGCAGCCCCGCCGACCCCAGACGTAAGCTCGCTTTCCAGCTGCGCGCGTCTCGGTCTCCATCCCTCTCAGAGCCCGGACTCGCGCTCGCTTCCCCCCGCGACCAGCTGGTGCCTGGAGCTCACTGGCCCACTCTGAGCGTTGGCACTCCATAACCGGTCCCGCTTGCGGCGTGCCGGGAACTCCCGCGCCCCCAGAGCGCAAACTTTGTCTTGGCGCAAATCCGCTGGGGCACACGGGGCGCCAGCGGGTTTGGCGGGCTCCGATCGCGTCCTGGAAAGGGACAGACTGCCCTTAGTTCTGGAGAGGAAAGGTAGGGAAGAGCATCACGGACGGTCCTCACTGGTCTGAGTCCCCAGGAATAGGGTCTGATTCGCGACTGCCCTTCTTCTGCGGTGTCAGGAGGGTCCCAGAATCCGCTCACTGCCGCTCGGTCCCGGCTGCGGGCGGGGACTCGGAGGGCTGAGCGGCCGAGAGGAAGGTGGTGTCGTGTCGGATCCTGTGGGGACTCTTCCCCAGCTCCCGTGGCGGGCGCCCGGCTCCTGGTGCCACCGGCTCGGGGCCGGTGGATGGCGGTGCAGGCCCTTTTACACTGCGGGTCATTCCCAGCCCGAGCGCCGGGCGCTCCGAGGGGCGAGCTCGTCGGGAAAGCCGCCGGGTTGGGCATTCCCAGGAAAGCTGTCCTCGCAGTTGATCAAGTGGAGCTTTCCTCCCGCGGCAAACCTCTGAGAACAAGGCGCCACGAAGCCTAATTCGTGTATAAGACTAAGTACGGCGGCTTCTATATGCACATTTGTAGTTTGTAGGGTTTTTTGGTTTTGTTTTTGTAAAGGAATTTACTGATGGAAATGAAACTGCTAAGGAATGCCAGACTGCTACCAGAAAGGGAGCGAAGTCAGGATCGTTGTCCAAGAACGCACATTTTAGCTGAAGGTGTTGAAATCAAAGATGTTGCAAAACATTAATTTTTGGCATAACCCGGAGAGAATGAGAAGAAACAATGCATTTTTTTAAAAAAAGAAAGTCATAAAATCCATTTTTGTTAGTCACAATACAACACTCACCTGCCTGTTTGTATTATTTGGTGCCCCATAGTTTTGTTTGTATGTGATATTATGCTAAAAATTAGTCCCCAAAACCAGATTCCTGGGGATTGAAAGGTTAGACTAGAGATCTAGGGACTCAGTGCCATCAGCACACACCAGCTGGGGTTTCATTTTGGAAGAGCCACCTTTCCCACCATGGTTTTGCCTGGATTTCAGCACTTGCTGGCTCTGTTGTCCTGCAAGCCCCTCAGTTGCCCCTCTCCATTGTCGGGGGGTAGACAGGAAGGAGATTGGAGGAGAAGCTGAGCAACCTGCTATCTCCAGATAGCATCCTCATGCTCTAAAATCTGTATTTTCAGATCCCCATACTGTTAATGAGGTACTTGGTTGCTCATTTTTCCTTTTTGTCTTACCTCTAGCCTCCCTTGACATAAAGACCTAAAGACTTGGGCTTTCAGGGTTTCTGAGTGTCTCTACTGTTGGGGAATGGGCATTCCCTGAAGACCAGGGAATGGTCTTGCCATACAGAATTTTCCTGAATGGGTCCAAGGGAGGAAGGTTTATTTCATGTTCCACTGTGGCCTTAATAAGTTATTTGACAAGCATGTGTCCGTGCAGCCTGTTTGCCCCATCAGGGTTTTTGGCGTTCCACTTTGCCTGGCCAAGTAGAAAATGGGGCCAGTTGGCTCAAGAATACTGACCTGTATGGAACACTAGATCCACAGGAAGCTCTCAGACTTAACCTGTTCCATGAAATCTACTCAGACACATGCATGTGCACATACACATGCATGCGCTTTTGTGTTTTAGACTGTTTTTCAATGGGGGTAGCAATGGAAGAAGTCACAAGAGTGAAAGCTTCTGTTAGCTCATATGCCTCGGAGAGGAGAGTATGGATTTTGATGTTTAAGCTAAATTCAAATCTCTGGCTTTACCCCTTAAAAGTTACAAGGCTCTGGGCAAGTCAGATACTTCTGTTGAACCTTAATGTCCTCATCCGGCCAATGGGGATAATACTACTGACCATTTATAAGAATGCAGTGAGGATTAAGGAAATGAATATGTCCTAGAAATACTACCATATTAGTAGTCTCCCTAACCTATTTTTACTTAACAGAACTGGTCTCATCGCAGACCTACTGAGTCTGTCAGGCTTTTCTCCACAGCCAGGCTTCTGTGATTCTAAAGGTGTGCTCTCCAATGGAGTAGCTGCTGGTCACACACTGTTATTTAAAATTAATGTCATTACTTAAGTCCATCAAAATTAAATCCAATTAAAAATTCAGTTCTTCTCTCTCACTAGACGCTTTTCAAGTGCTCAATAATCACATGTGACCACTGGTTACCATATTATGTTGATAGAACATCTTTTTCAATATGGAATGTCCTCTCGAGCTTTCTTTTACTTGAGTGGTAATTGAATGAGGTTCTTGGAGGATACAGGTTTTCTGTGCAGTGCTTCCTTTTGCTTCTTTTCCTCCCACAGAGTGGTTTTGTATTGCTAAATCACTTCTGTTTTGTTGGCATCTCTGACACTGCTGGGGCATTTGTTGAATGGTAAATGGCTAGATCCCTTTATAAATCAGTCAATAAGTGTGAGTTAGCCAGAGTCCTTGGGCATTCTCCCCTCAGCCTTGATGATTTTTGGTAATGTATTGTTCTTTTTCCCTCACAATGACCTTTATGGCTGGTGGTTTTCCTAGTTCTAGAGCAGAAACTCTAATCTAATAGAGGGAGGCTCTTCTATCTCCCTTGTGCCCTGACATGTTGATTTCTTATAAGAATGACCAGACAAGAAGACTAGGTTCCACGTTTGCCTCAAATCCACTAAGAGTGTTCAGTTTATTCAGATTTGAAACTAGCACCTCCGCCTTCTTCTGTAGGACCCCGTCCTGAACCTATCACCATTTGACAGACTGTATATTTTACCTCTTTATTTGGATTGTTTTCTGTGTCCTCCTACTCTCAGATAGAAGCACCACATAGGCAGAGATTTTTCTGTGTTTTTGTTCATTGCTAAAAGAATGCCTGCTGCATAGTTGGTACTTACTAATTATTTGTGAATGAATGACTATGCAGAGACATATTTAGGACTAGCTAGGATAGGTGCTGTATTAGGTTCCCAGGGCTCTATACCAAATAACTACAAACTGTGTGGCTTAACACAACAGAAATTTATTCACTCAAGTCCAAAATCAAAATGTCAGCAGGGCCATGTCCCTTGAAGGTTCTGTGGAGGAATCCTTCCACTGCTCTTCCTAGCTTCTGGCGGTTGCTGGCAATCCTTGGCCTTCCTTAGCTTGTAGCTCTATCACTCCAGACTCTGCCTTCATAGTCCTTCCCTGCATTTCAGTGTTCTTTCTTCTTATTATGACACCAGTCATATTTGGTTTAGGGCTAGCCCTAATCCAGTATGACCTCACCCTAAATAAGTACAAAAGCAAGACCCTATTTCAAAAAAAAAAAAAAAAAAAAAGGGTCACATTCTGAGATTCCAGTGGACATGACCTTTGCGGGATACGATTCAAGCCAGTACAGATGCAGATAAGTAATCCTTTCCCTGCCTGGATTCCTAACCCCCTAGAGGTTGATTTTGTTTCTGGGGCTTTGCTAAATCAGCTTGTGCCAAATACAGTCCACAACGTTGGTTATTCTTACAGACAAATAATCACTGTGCAGGATGGGAGATTAGGTTTGCTTTCTACATGGGTGTGGAATCCATGGGATGGTTCATTTCTGGATTGCTGGAACTGCTGCCCCTTCCTGAGCCTGTCGCTGTTCCCAGCCCTGTTGCCAGCCTCGACTTCTTTCTCTTTGCTCAAATAGAGCCCCTGTTGTCCCAGAGCGCTGTTGGTCTGCCTCATCCCCAAGCATTCTGCAACAGTGTTTGCTCAGCTCTGAGCTCCGCCGAAGGGTGCCCATCAATTGTGTTTTCCGCTCAGCCTGCTGGCAGTTGCCTCCATCAACTCACCTTCCGGCAGCTGTTTGAATATTCTCTTGCAGTACATTTCTGCATGTCCACACCATCAGAGCTGGTGGCAACAAGCGCAGTGTCAGTGCTTGATGGGCTGGTTGGAGATGCAGGGTGGTCCTGTAGGTGATCCATCTTGCCATTCAATATCAGTGCTGAAACTCTGTTGGCAGCTCAGGAGGACATCTGTGGAGAAAGGCCAGGCATCCAACAGTGTGGTTTAGGAGTTGGACAGAAAATACAGGGGTGAGTGGCGAAGAACATTTTGGTGCCACTAGTTGTGCTCAGCCCAGGACCCCTTTGAGCAGTATTTGAAGGGCACCTTTTATTTCCAGCAGTTGGGAGACTTTTAAAGAAAGGTCTTTATGCAGCTGTGAAAGTGAACCATGTCACTCTCCAGAGCCATGAGGTCATTCTGCTAAAGTGTCACAGTAGCATGGTAAAGGTTGATAGAGCCAGGAAATCTTAATGTGGGGCTGCCTGAACCCCACGAGTAGTGAAAAACCTCTGTAAACTGTTCCATGTGAGTTTTTCTGGCTTGGGCACCTTAATACCCTGAGAGGTTAAGAGTCATGTACCAGACCCAAATAACTTCAACTAATGAGAATCAGCCACACAACCTGGACAAAAGGAGGAATAGATTCATCCATTTGCTCAATGAACATTTCTCTGCCAGGCACAGTACTAGGCTTTGGGGTACACCAGTGGACAAAAACACAAAGATTCATGCACGTGTGGAGCTTAGCTTCTAACTAAGCACTGAACACGAAATCGGTAGTGCATGTTAGAAGGATAACGGTTTAAGTAGTATGAGTCACTTTGCCTGTCATTCTACCTAGTGCCGGGGAGTGAGAGCCCAAGATAAGAGAAGGGAATCCACGGTTAGTTTCAGAACACTGGTGTCGTCCTATGTATCCACATGCAGTCCTCCATCCTCTGTGTGGTCCTGTGTTTAAAGCTTTGTGCCTTCTTGTCCTCTACCCCAAACCAGTTAATTCGTCTAGCACTCAACTGATGAGCCTGTTCCATCTCTGGGAAAACCTGACCATGTGGGGTTTATGGACAGAAGTTGTATTGGTCTCCAGTGTGGCACTTTCCTTAAGGATTTTCAAGGATTATTTTGGCCATACATGATTTTCACTGTTGAGTGCCTATTTCAGAGACTCATCCTGCAAACAAGATGCCACTCCTCTGTAGTGTGGTTTGGAGATCAAAGCTGTATTATTTTGTTTAATCTATTTCTCTGTGATCATTCAGAACAATTTGTCCAAGTTGAACAAAAACAGAAAATCACAAATGGGAGTTCTAGTCTTTGTCTGATACTAAGTTGTTTTGAGACTGTACAGAAGTCAGCCTGTTTGATCCTGGTGTCTTCATAGCTAAAAAGAGGTAGTTGGACTAGACACTCTCCAAGGTTTCTAGATCTAAAAGCTGAAGTGGTAATGTGGCAGAGAAAACGAGCAGTGCATTGTACCTTTTTTTTTTTCCCCCTCCTGTCTTTCTGACATTTGAGAAGTGCTGTCTGGGGAGGGGGCATCCTAGCAGCCCTTAATGTCTGCTTCTCCCTTTGTGGGTCTTTTTGCTGATTCTTCTTATGGTGACCATCTGCTGAAGTGCAGAATTTCCCGTTCAACCCCAAAGAAGACTGATCAGATGAAATCTGATCACCAGAGCCCTGATTTGTCCAGTAGATGGCCCAGGATCAAGTTGGGAGCCAGATACGCCTCTGGGCATAGCTGAGGAGCAGTTTGACACAGGAGAAAAATCATTTTCCTTAAATGGCTAGGTAGGACACACACCCCTCTGTATTCTGTTAAGAAACAAACAATAATAAATATGTGTTCCGAGTAGCAAAGGAACAGACTTCTTAGGAAAAAAAGGAAGAATTGTTGAATCTCTGAAATTTAGGAAGCTTGGTTATAAAATAACTCAGGAAGTAGAGTGAGTCTGATTAACCCATTAAATCCAAGCCAGGAAATAGGCTCACACAGCCCTGGGTGCTCATGCATGCAGACCTGACTCATCATTTAGCTGTTGGCGCCTCCAGCAAGTATATTTCCCTAGGCTCAGTTTCCTTCTCTCAACAATGGGAACAGGAGGGCGCCTGGGTGGCTCAGTCGTTAAGCGTCTGCCTTCGGCTCGGGTCATGATCCCAGGGTACTGGGATCGAGTCCCACATCTGGCTCCCTGCTCAGCGGGAAGCCTGCTTCTCCCTCTCCCACTCCCCCTGCTTGTGTTCCTGCTCTCACTGTCTCTCTCTGTCAAATAAATAAATAAAATCTTAAAAAAAAACAACAAAAAACAATGGGAACAGGATCCCTCATGAGACGGTTGTGATTAAGGATTCAGTAAAATAATGCTTTGTGGAGGTGCTTTGTAAGAATACAAGTTGTTTTTTTTTTGGTTACTGTTATCTGTGGCGAATTTAGTTGTGTCTGTCCCTAGATAATATCCCTCTGGATTTGAAATCTCAATTCTGTGTAGTCAGTTGCTCTCCCTAGAGAAGGTTGAAAGAAGAAATGTTTTCTTTGTCTGGGCTCCCTTATGAGTATGACAAAAATAAAGCAATTGAAATTTCACATCACCCTGCTTCCTTTGTGGTGTACAGTAGCACCATCCCTTAGAAATATAATGTTGGCCACATGTATAATAGAAAACTGTAAAGTGGCTACATTTGAAAAGGCAAAAAGAAACAGATTGATGTTAATGTATTTTATTTAACTCACTGTGTCTAGGATTTCATAATTTTAACCTGGAATCCATAGAAAAATTAATCATGAAATATATTACTTTTTTTTTTAATAATAAGTCTTCAAATTTCAATACTCTTACAGCACATCCCGAGTCAGATGGGTCACATTTCTATGCTCAGTAACCACATGTGGCTAGTGTCTACCATATTGGATAATATGGACCATATGGACTATGGTAGGTTGAATAGTGTCTCCCCAAATATATCCATGTCTTATTTCCCGGGACCTGTGAATGCACCCTTATATGGCAAAAAAGACTTTGCAGATGTGATTATTTAAGATTCTGAGATGGGGAGATTATCCTGGATTATCTGGGAGGACCTGCTATAATCCCCATGTCCTTGGGCAGGAGAGTCAGAGTCAGAGAAGGAAGCAATGAGATGGTGGGTGTGGAGGTTGGAGAGACATGTTTTCAAGATGCAGGAAGGTCCACCAGCCATGGCCTACAGACAGACAACCACTAAAAGCTGGAAAAGGCAAGAAAACAGATTCTCCCCTGAGAGCCTTCCAAAGGAAGCGGCTTTGCTGACACCTTGACTTTGGCCCAGTGACCCTGATTTCAGACTTCCAACCTCCAGGATTATAAGGAAATAAGTGTGTGTTGTTGTCAGCCACTGTGGTAATTGGTTACAGCAGCCAAAGGAGACGAATTCCTTACTAATAGTCTAATGTTAACATCGTTTCTAAGACTGATTTGAGAAGGTGTTTGTCTGGCTCCATCATCTTAGACAGTTATGGTTATTGGCTTCATCCCAGCCTGGGCTAGGGTAGAGATGCACTGTCATTCCTAGGATTGCTACCAGTTATAGCTGTCGTCCCTGAGCAGTGGAGTGTTTCTGACTGACTCGAGTGCAGCCTTTGATGGCAAAACTCAGTTGTTGTCATTGTCCTTGAGGATGAACAGTGGAGAGAGGTTACAGTACACAGGAGGGAAAAATGGTGTAGAAAAAGTTACTGGCTCTCTTTACTATCCACTCAATAGTTTCTTAAATCTAAAAATGTGCTGAAAATAATGTCTATCAATTTTAAAAAAAGTATTGCCCTGGGGGTTTGGTAGGGGTAAAGTCTTATACTTTTTTTCCCCCCAAAGATATTATTTATTTATTTATTTGACAGAGAGAGACATGAACTGAACTGAAGGCAGATGCCCAATGACTGAGCCACCCAGGCGCCCCTTATTCTTATACTTTTATCTGTGAATGCTAGTGAATGTGATTGGACCACTAATTCTCAACCTTTAGTGAGCATGAGAATCACCTATCGCTGGGTGGGACCCTAGAATTTGCATTTCTAACAAGTTCCAGGGGATGCAGTTGGAGCAGGTGAGCAGGGAGGTGTTAGGAGGTCCCTGGGAATCCCTGGCCTGCAGGAGGGCGTCCCAGGCCTGGCCTCTGTGGGGAGGGTACCGCGCTACTGTGGGGAAGGCCCCCAGGCCGGCCTCCCCTCCCCCACCAGGGTATATACACACTCTTCTTCCAACAATAAGCTGAGCGGCCCCATTGCTAAGGAACTTGAGAGTCCTCTCCTCTTGCATGGCTCTTTTGGGTCTCCCACCCTGAGGTCAATCCTGAGATCCCCAAGTCTCAGCTAAAAATACCTCATTTGCCATACAGGCCAGCTGTCTTCTCAGATTTCCCAGCTGGAGTGAATCCCTCAGACCTGGGGCTGCCCCAGTGGAAAGGCTATAAACCGAAAATACCAAGTTAAAAATAGCCCTAGGGAGGCCCTTCAAAGTGCTCACACCCAGCGGCCCACTGGAGATGACCAGTTGCAGGCAAGGGGGTGGGTAGCAGAATCAAGCCAGGAAGGGATGAAGAACTTAGGCTTTGTCCGGGTTCATCCTCTGGAGGAGTTAGGGCAAATTTGAGAGACTAGCTCCCTCTCTCCTGGTCTTTGTGTTTTTGTTTTGTTTTGTTTTGTTTTTTACTGTAAATTCCAGAATTGGTAACTATAGTCCTAAACCTGGCTAATGGTGATTTTTATGCTACCATCTTCTGCATAACAATACAGTTGAGCTTCCCATCCTTTCTGAAATTGAAACAGAGATGAGCCTTTCCAAAGATGTCCTTGGCAAGAAAGTCAAGTGGTCCCTTGGAAAGACCTGCAAGAGCTGATTTATGTGCCAGGGTCAGTGGTCTGGGTCATCTTGGGGCCACCTCTGATTGTCTTCCTCACTCCCTCCTGTCTAGCACCCACACTTTTCATTTGGATTGTTTTGACTTGACCTCTATCAATGGAATGTCAATAAAGAAGAACAAAAATTCTCTCTGGATAAGAGATAAATAATCCTAACTAATAATATTCTCCAATCATTTTGTGTCAGAAACTCCTGAAAGCAGGCAACGCTCTTCCTTTCTTCCTTGAAGAGAGCTTTCCCAACAGGTGAAAAATATCTTCTTTCCAGAAAAATTATTTATTCTTCCTAGTGGAAGTAAACAAAACTCATGGGATAACTATTGTAATTTTTATTAAGAATTTTTAAAAATTAAAACAAAATTAAATTTTTATTTATTTTTTTAATTTTTAAAAGCGGGCTTTTCTTTTTAAAAAGTTTGTTGTTTCTCCACTCACATTTCTCAAAGACAAAGGGAAAATATAACAAATTATCCAATTTGACCTTTTCCCCCTTAATAGAGTGTTGAATGCTCTGCAGTGTGGCCCGGACATTGGTCAAGTCAGATAGGAAGCGATGAACGCAGAGCTTCTGTGGTGGTCTGGCTGCTGCAGCATCAAATGTGAAACACACAATACACACACTCACAACCTCCTGACTTCAAGGTAGGGGAGAAGGCTGAAGGCCCCAGATCTTGTCATCTTATCCATCTTTTTTATCGAAGTGGGAAAAGAGTGAACAAAGGAAGAACATGATTGCTTTCTATAGATTTTAAACCTTTGTTTGGATCTTCCTATTCTTGCCCCTTGGTGAAGAGCCGAGTACTGAAACGGGGGGGGGGGGGCAGTGCAGTGGCCAAGACCTTAGCCGTGGAGTGGTGCCCTGCGGGGTGTGTTGGAGCCCAAGTAGGGAGAGGAGGGGTGGGTATGGGGTCAGCCTGGGTGTGGGGTCAGAGCTTGAGTGGGATGAAGAAGGCAGCCAAGCATGGGGGCAGCTGAGGCAGGACGTCAGAGCTCAGACAGCGTGAACCGGGCGCCCCATGTGGAGATGGGGCTGGAGATGGGGCCGGGAGACTTGTTGCAGCCTGGAGGACTGATCAAATAATTACACACAACAAGAATAAGCCACTTTCCCATAGTCTCTTGCTATGGGAAAAAGGAGTTAAAGATAAAGAAAGGCAGAAAGCTAAATCTAGAACCCTGTGATATGGGACTGGAATTGGAGATATGGGTATAAATGTATGTTTCAACATATAAAGATAGATAAATACAGACGTAATGTGTGTATGTATATGTGGACAAAAGATAAATACATTTCCCCCTGTGGTTCTTGTCTGCCGAAAGACACTGGGAACAGTGACAACCTAAGAGCAGTGAGCACACCCTGTGGGTTCCAAGGGACAGCCAGCTCTAGGTTTTAGATACCGTTTTTTACAAAAAGGAACCAAGGTTCTTGGAGAAATGGCTAATTCCAAGGGTGAGGCAAGGAAAGTATAAGATGAGTCTGAAACAGCCATCTTGTTCCAGAAAGCAAGAAAGGGCTCAAGGAACAATAGCACGTAGAAGCCAGACTGACTTGGCTCCCACTGGCCAATTGGAGAGCCGTTTAGCGTCAAAATAAGTAATGGTGGTAACAGATGATAAACCATTGAATAAAATAGGAAACCAAGAGTTCATGCACATGCCAAAAAAAGGATAAATTGAAAATTTGAAGGGATGGGATATTTACATAATTTCAATACCTCACCACAAAATACTTATTGATTACACAGATGGGGGGGGAGGAAGAAAATAATATTATAGGAGGGAGGCTTGGCAGATACCATGTGATTGATGTGATTTTATCAGTAAAGTAATACATTGATAGGAGGCAATGAGAAGACTATAGGATCACTTTTGTGATATTTCTGCTACAGACGTCTGAATTTAATCCTAAACCACAACTCAACGCTCCACAAAATAACTGGTCTGTAATTTACAAAAGTGTCAAAGTCATGGAGGTCAAAGGAAGACTGAAGGAGACAAAGGAAACATGAAAACCAAGTGTGACATCCAATTCTAAATTAGACTCTTTTGGTAAAAGAGGTATTATTGGGACTATTAATAAAACCTGAGTGAGTTCTGAGAATTAGATGGTAAAAGTCTATCAGTATAATTTCCTGGTTTTGGTGGTTGTGCTGTAGTTATGTAGGAGAATGTCCTTGTTTGTAGGAAATATCCACTGTCAGATTCCAGAGTGATAGGGATCCAGTTGGCAACTTACGAAATGGTTCAGAAGAATAGTTCTTTGTATTGTACTTCCACCTTTCCTATAAATAGGTGGTTGTTTCAAATTTTTAAAAAAAGAGAAAAAAGTAAATACATTTTACTTAATAATTTCACGAGATTTAAAACTTTTTATGTTTGTATCTACACTAAGACTATTAGTAATCACGCAACTTTTTTGCGGGGGGGAGGCAGTAAACAAAAAGTACACTGTTAATACACAATCTTACATTTCCGAAAGGAGAATTTTTTCTAAGTTCTTCATATGAAAACAGGATTATTTATAATCACTTAGTTCACAATCATGATTTTTAATTGCATTTTTGTAAGGATAAATGTCAATACACTGCATTTAGGCAATTATTAAACATTTAAAAATACCCAGTCTCCTAATTTGGATTCAGAGGTTGGCCTTTTCATAAGCAAATTAGATACATTCAAAACATACTACATATTTTAAAACATTTATCATTTATATGTTTTGTTTGGTCTCAAAGTATAGACAACTTTAGCACTGGAAAGCAATTCAGGAGAATTGGCAAATGTTATTCTTTATGAAATAATATAATTTTAAAAAATTTCCCTTTCACCTATTTGCCCATCCTCCCACCCACTTCCCCTCTGACAACCACCAGTTTGTTCTTGGTATTTAAGTCTGTCTGTTCATTTATTTTGTATTTTTTAGATTCCACATGTAAGTGAAATCATTTGGCATTTGTCTTTTTTGACTTACTTCACTTAGCATAATACCCTCTAGATCATCCGTGTTGTCACAAATGGCAAGATCTTATTCTTTTTATGGCAGACTAATATTCCACTATTTTTTTTTAAGATTTTATTTATTTATTTATTTGTCAGAGAGAGAGAGAGAGCACAAGCAGGGGGAGCTGCAGGCAGAGGGAGAAGCAGGCTTCCCACTGAGCAGGGAGCCCGATGTGGGACTTGATCCCAGGACCCTGGGACCATGACCTGAGCCGCTATTTTTTTTATCCATTCATCTATTGACAGACACTTGAGTTGCTGCCATACCTTGGCTATTGTAAATAATGCTGCAATAAACATAAAAGTGCATATATCTTTTCCCAAATTAATATTTTTGTTTTCTTTGAGTAAATACCCAATAATGGAATTACTGGATAATATGGTATTTATATTTTTAATTTTTGAGGCATCTCCATACTGTTTTCCACAGGGGCTGCACCAATTTATATTCCCACCAAGAGTGCACGAGGGTTCCATTTTCTTCACATCCTCACCAACACTTGTTAATTCTTGTCATTCTGATACTATCCATTCTGACAGGTGTAAAATGATATCTCATTGCAGTTTTTATTTGCATTTCCCTGATGATTAGTGACATTGAGCATCTTTTCATGTGTCTTTTAGCCATCTGTATGTCTTCTTTGGAAAAACGTCTATTCAGATTTGGGAGGTTTTTTGGTGTTGAGTTGTATCATTTCTTTATATATTTTGGATATTAATCCCTTATTGGATAAATCATTTGCAAATATCTTCTCCCATTCCATAAGTTGCCTCTTTGTTTTGTTGATAGTTTTCTTTGGTATGCAAAAGCTTTTTATTTTTGTGTAGTCCCAATAGTTTAATTTTGCTTTTGTTTCACTTGCTTTAGGAGACCTATCTAAAAACATGTTGCTAAGGCTGATGTCAAAGAGATTATTGCCTTTGTTTTCTTTTAGGAGTTTTATGGTTTCAGGTCTCACATTTAGGTCTATCATCTATTTTGAGTTCATTTTTGTATACGGTGTAAAACAGTGGTTTAAGAAAGTCCAGTTTCATTCTTTTGCATGTAGCTATCCAATTTTCCCACCACCATTTATTGAAAAGACTTTTTCTTACTGTATATTCTTGCCTCCTTTTTCATAGATTAATTGACCATGTAAGTGTGGGTTTATTTGTGGGTTCTCTGTTCTGTTCCATTGATCTATGTGTCTGTTTTTGTGCCAGTATCACACTGTTTTGATTATAGTTCCTCTGTATTATATCTTGAAATCTGGGATTGGGATACCCCCAGCTTTGTTCTTCTTTCTCAATTGCTTTAGCTATTCCAGGTCTTTTGTGGTCCTATACAAATTTTAGGATTATTCTAGTTCTGTGAAAAATGCTCTTGGTATTTTGATAGGAATTGCACTGAATCTGTAAATTGCTTATGAGAGTATGGATATTTTAGCAATATTAATTCTTCTAACCCATGAGCATGGTAGATCTTTGTATTTGTTTGTGTCATCTTTAATTTATTTCATCAATGTCTTATGGTTTTCAGAGTACAGGTCTTTTACTTCCTTAGTTAAATTTATTCCTAGGTATTTTATCCTTTTTTTTTTTTAAGAGTTTATTTATTTATTTGACAGAGAGAGACACAGCGAGAGAGGGAACACAAGCAGGGGGAGTGGGAGAGGGAGAAGTAGGCTTCCGGCGGAGCAGGGAACCCGATGTGGGGCTCAATCCCAGGACCCTGGGATCATGACCTGAGACGAAGACAGACGCTTAACGACTGAGCCACCCAGGTGCCCCATTTTATCCTTTTTGATACAATCATAAACTGATTTTTAAAATGTTCTTTTACTTGGGAATACTAACTGTGGAAAGATATCAAAACAAAATTTAAAGATATGATGGCTGGGCCAATGAGAATTATATTCTGAAAAGTCATCTTTTTCATCATCAATTTCTTATAATTTTAAGAAATGCTTTGTAATTCTTAATACTTTGGACTATGACCATAACTATTAAGCAGCACAGGTTATATTGTAAATATGTATTAACATGTTAAAAACATTTGAAACCATCATTAGAAAGAAAAGGGGAAGGTAAATTATTTAATTATGGGTGAAATAATTCTAGTAATTCAGTTTTGAGTGCTAATAAGTAAATATTCATTAGAATTCCTTTTCACCAAAGTATTTTCAGTATTAGACTGTTTCCTGTTGTAGTTAAGAATAACATGGTAAGTCTTCATGAAAAAGTGGAAGTTAGTTTTGTATGTTCATTTTCACGGTACCACAAATTATTTACCCAGTAGTTACTCTATATAGCACTTAGCACGATTATATTGAATGAAGATCTGTATAACTATTTACTCTCTTTCTCCTCTGTGTGTTCCATGAATACTGTTTTCAGTAGCCACTTGGCATAGCTATACAATCTAGAAAGCTTGGTTTCCGAATTGCTCTTGCAATGAACAGTCCACTGGCAGGTTTAAGAGGCCAGCTTTCAGTAATTTCTCCAGTGCTTGCCTCCTTGGGGGCAATTAATTCATTTGTTCTTTGAGATCTTACCCTTCTTCCTCTGTTTGATTTCTTTGGGTTCCAGGCATATATTATTATCTAATAACCATCAAAACTATCTTCCCCTTTCTAATAGCCCCTTTAACCGTAGTAGACCCAGGTGCAACTTTGCTAGTCTTTATCTAGACCTTCAGAGTCATGTTTTCTTCTTCCTTTCTGCTCAGCTCATTGGCTCAAGTCTCAGCCTTTCTCTTACGGAAATCTCTTTCTGCCTCTAGCTTCATTAGTTTGTTGTTTTGGAGATAAGACTGAAGTATGTTTTTTAAACCATTCCACATCTCCTTTGACTCCCTGAGTTAAATTGATTTTGTCAAGACAGATTGTTCAATGCACAGGCTTTTTAAATGGCCTTTTTAAGATTGCATTTATAAAAATTGTATTTAGTTGTGTTCCTACTTCACCTCGGGAAGATGGAATACAAGATGATAAAGCCATCATTCTTTTTGTTTGTTTTGAAACAAAATCTGCCACCTTTCCCTGACAGAATCCATGAACTAGCCTCTAAATCTAAAGCCAGGGTCAAAGCTTATTTAACAAATCCAGGGTGGATTAGGACCGTGTGATGGAGGATGGCTAAGGCCTTTGGATAAGCCCCGTACATCTGAGGTGTTGTTACCTCCACTTACTGGTTTCTTTCCATGGCCCTGACTATAGTTTAAAACAACATAATAAGAAATGGAACCTGGGACAGCCTTTCTTCAATATCTTTTCTAAGACTGGCACAAATAGTCAAAACTAGAAGTTCACGTCTACTCCTGGAGAGCCAAAGCATCTCAACTGCTTTGTAGTTTCCTAACAGCACGTTTTGTTCTGCTCACCTCCAGAACTACAAAGGTCTGATCCTACCTCAGCCTCACTTGAAACCCTAGGCCAAGTTACAGCTATGTAGCTTGGGGGCAGAGGCTGCAAAGATTGTCCAAAGTCTAAAATCCTATGTGAACCCCACTTGGTACAGGTCCAACCAAAGCTTAAGGCCTCATGCCCTGTCTGCCCAAGAAATAATCACCCCATGTGTATTTCCCCCCAAATACTACTCCTTACTCTTCCTTGCCATTCCTGGTTTAATGTAGTAGATGTTAGGTTTTGAAAGGCTTAATAAATTATGCTTCTCCTCTTTAATTAATGTTGACATTAAGATTCTGTGTCCTTTTATATGCCAGGTAGGATGAGGGTCACAATTAAGAGACATGATGTTTGATCTCAAAAATTATACTATCTCCCTTTGGAAAAAAGGTATAAACTCTCAGTGTTTATTAAAGATATTAACTCTCAGTGTTAGTTAATGCCTATAGAATGTGGGAGAAATTTGCTAACTGAAGACTTTACCTTGCATCCAGGGCATTGAGCTGACCGTGCAGTATGTGTTCAATAGATGCCTGCTGGACAGCCCAAATGCTTCTCAACCAGAAACTGTAGTACCCTGGGGGCATTTGGAAATAATGGAGGATGCATCGTGGGTCACAATGCCTGGGCTGGGGTGGGCGGTGGGGGGGGGGAAGTTACTGCTGGCATTTATTAGGCGGTGTCCAGGGATGCCAAATGTCCTGAAATATGTGTGAGTCCCATCAGTGAAAAATTGCCCTGCTTAAAATGCCAATTACGTTGATTTCCTTTGGCTTCCCTCCTCCCCCAACCAAAACACACAAGCTTTGAGACCCAAATGCTCAAGAAATACTCTTGTTCCATCTTGGTGCAAAAGTGAAAGCTTACATATTTTTAAAAACATAACAGTGTGACCTGACTGTGCCCTAGTTCACTCTACTCTTATGGTTGACTTGTTGTCCTTTCTACATATGTGTATTACTGTCCTGTCCCTGGGTTTTGAAGTCACTCCTGAAGTTGTGCATCTCCTGGGAGGTAGGCTATCAACTCCCAGAGGCAGGGACTATGTCTTTCTCATCTTTATATTCCTGTAGCCCAGCTGTGCACAGAATAGGTGCTAAATAAGCATGAGCAGAATAAGTCAAATTAATCAGATCTTAACATGTGGCATAGACATCTTTTGTCATGGAACATAACACAGAACTTCTCTGTATTTTCCAACCAGAATGTTCATGAAATATAGCAAAACAAATGATGAATGTTAAGTTTGGAATTCATCCCTTTGCTCCAGGTATTCAGAAGGAAATTGCTGCTTCATCTAACACATAAAATCTTTACTTGTACTTTTTTTCTTTTTTTCTTACTGCAGGATTCCTTTTAGCAGGTAGGTTCAGTAGGTTAACTGTTTTCAACATCTGTTTATGTTTTACTTTGCATTGAAATGCCTGAAATGGATTGTTGTAGAGCATAAAATCCAGTTTGTCTCGTATGCATTCCCTGATTGTTTTCAGCTGTAGGGAGTCAATATTTTAGTCCTGTACTCACTTTGCCAATCTGTTTGAATTTTTAAAAGTCACAACATTTCCATTGTCATAGGATCAATGAGTCAATTAGGTCTTTGAGAACTGCCCACACTCAACAGTTTTCTTAATGCTCCATGAAAAATAGGTTTGGCTTCATTTGATAATATGTTAGGCGTCTCTGGATTTTGCTATAGAATCCTTTGAAATACAGTAACTTATAATTGGGATGTGAAATTTAAAACATTTTAACGAATAAATGTCAAACATTTAACTTCCTGAGGGATGGATAACCCAACCCTCCTATCTTTTCCCTCTGTAGTTGTCACTGTTTCCAAAGCAATATACTGAAAAGGCTTTGAGACACTTTAATATATGTAGAAAGATTTCTGATGTTGTATCTACTTTAAAAGGAATCTTTTATTACTTGAAGATTTTTGACTGCTACAAAATGGTAACATTGACATGTTTGAGATTAGGGGCAAAGTCATCTCACAAAAAGGACCCAGGGCCCTATTTATCTAGCTTGTCTAGATGGGGAGTTGCCTCTTGTTTTGTTCTGAGATCATCTTCTGTAACTGAATAGAAATATGAGACTCCCACCTTGCTCTGAAGAAAATGAGGTTTATCTTAAAAGGTTTTCCTATTGCCTCTGAAGACATCTCCTCCCTGGAATAAAGATTATTATAACTTTCCTCCAGAGACCAAATTGAGCAAACTCCACCCAATGTGTTGGAGAGAAATCAGGATTCTTAGAGCTTTCCGAACTTAAAGAGACATTGTTATTCTTCTTCTTTTCTTTTGCCTTACTAATTTCATTTTATTTTTGGAATATTTGTGGTTGGCGCAAGACATTTATTTTTCACCCCTTACTTACAGATATGGAAATATGGTTGGGACTCAGTGAAGGCTTTATAAGGTCACCTAGATTTTCAGTGGTGGAGACAATATTGTACAAGTTGCTTCTGAAACATTCCAGTCTTCCCTGTCATATTTCAGACTTTGGCTAAACAATGCCACCCTCAAAACAGAAACACTGAAGTGATATGCTGCCTGGGTCCTGGGTTATTATTATTAGTCTCCTCAACAGGAAAAATATTTGTTGCTCTTTAGTCTCTGTACTGAGCATCCATTCTGGGATGTGTAAATGAGACTTGGGATGGGGGTACTATCTGGTGCTGCTGTTATGTTAATTTTCAGAGGAGAAAACGTGAATATGGTTGGCTTGCAGAACCATGTGTTTTGGTGTGAACGGAGTAATTTCATTTTGAGAGCGCTCATGAGTTCTTTGAACTTTGTATGCATCAATTAAATACCAGAAAATGGGATGAAAAGACTTACTGAAAACCAGATGCTTGTTCTTCATGCCTCTTGGAACATTAAAAACAAACATTACAACAAAAGGCATTTGGGTTTGGCATAATTCACCAATGGATGATTTTGGAGGCATTTTGCTTATTGGTAGAGTGGGAGCTAATATTTGGAGAATTAACAGATGTCTGGTTTGAGTGTAACTAAATCACTGATCTCTTATTCAATAAATCTTTTAATTCATAT
The DNA here is from genome assembly GCF_003265705.2 of Callorhinus ursinus. Classification (NCBI taxonomy): domain Eukaryota; kingdom Metazoa; phylum Chordata; class Mammalia; order Carnivora; family Otariidae; genus Callorhinus; species Callorhinus ursinus. The sequence goes on along the minus strand of NW_027397066.1, from coordinate 39,479,712 downwards.
AGAGAATATCGTAGTTTATTGAGAACAGAGAGGAAAGCATCTAGCTCTGGCAGACTTACTTCTTAAATATGGGGTAACAGTTGGCTTGTTTTTGCTCAGTGGATAGACAGTGGAAGTGGGTTGGATTAGCTCTTTCTTTAATACTGAGAAAACAATTCAGATCACATTTTGGAGTTATGGTTGTACAAGACAATGTTCCAAGCTGACTATCTAGCAGCAAGTGGAGACTTGGTGTCTGGATTTTCTTCAGCACTGTGAGTGTATTAACATGTGACAGCGTAATATCCCCACAGAGTTTAGAGGGAGCTTCTGTGTCCTGCTCAGGCCAAACCAGTCAGAGTGACCTTGTCATCCTCTGTGCCACTAAAGCAGCAGAGTCCAGAATACATTAGCAGTTCATCAGCTTCCTGCCTAGAGAACTAAGGTGCTAAGTTAGTCTTAAACCAATACATAATTTGGGTTTGGGACGAATTTTTCTTTTGAATTGTTTTTAACATTGTAAGCAAATCTTTTTTGGTAGGACAGATGGTTATTGAATTCTGCCATAATTTTGCATAAAATCCCATCCACTGAAATGTGTGCTGTCATTTTGGTTTAAGAATGACTTGCTCATATCATAAATTCAAAGTAATAAATGGAATTTTACTAAATCTACCAGATCAACATATGAATTAGAATAACCTTGGGGTAGTAATATTTGTATGTGGCTAAAATTCACAGACTGTTGACTAACTGTCCTATATTAACTAAGTCTACATAATTGTATATAGCCATTTTGCTATTTAAGAAAATCAATAGCATGGTATCAGGTTATGAAGGTAGAATTAACTTCCACATTTTCCAAAATACTCTGTTACTCTTAAAACAGTTTATATATTACCTCAAGTTTGCCTGATCTTTGGTTATAATTTAAACAAACCCTATTTGAAATAAAAATAATCAATATATCTCTCTACATCTGATGCTGTACATTAAGAAGTAGCAAGATAGCAGTAGCAAGCATGATATTAGTCTCTTTATAGACAGTATCTTTGGATGAATATTACCACTTTCAGAGCTATTGTAGGTCAAGGATAGCCTATGCTTAGCAAAATCTTGGAATGGGCAGGGAGTAGGGTTTTTGTTGTTGTTGTTAATTAGGTTTTTCATGAATGAAATATCAACTTGAATCTCCTTTCTATCGTGATTTTTTTTCCTCTTGAAATGATGTTACTTACACTATGCTATGAGAAATAACATCCACGTCTTTGAAAACTGATCATGAGGGCCAAGACTTGCATTCTCAAGGCAAAATATTCTGAACTATAGAAACTGTAGAAGATTCCACATTTTTCAGAATTCCAAAACATTCTCTGGCAATATTTTATAAATTTAATTCTTGACAGTTTACTTATTTTCTTATGATTTTTCCATCTCTCTGAAGGGTAGAGAATAGAAAATTTATGTATTTAAAGATCCCAGGTAATTGAGGCTTTACTTAATTAGATCAAGGTTTTAAAGGTAATTTTGAAATGTGAGCTCCAGAAAGAAATTGAAAAATACTACAGACAGGCCATTTCTAAAACATATCTCTTACTGTCTGGCTGCGGTGAGGTAGTAATCCTCCGTTATGCCATATCTGGCCAGGGAGGAGGCATGGAAGCATAGAAATTCAGGAAAAGGTCTATTTCTTACCCCCAAAGGGGCAGCTATACTGAGGGATGGGTGGTTTTGCACCTCTGACGATGAGGGCCATGGGATCTGGTCCTTCAAAGGACTTGGGCATCTAGATTCAGTACTGTATGACTCAGGGTAAAAGCTTAGTCTGTTTTCACAGGGACAGAGCTGGTGAGTGGACAATGTGTTCTAAGCAGTTCTGAAAACCATAGAACTAGGCCAAATTAAAAAAAAAAAAGAGCTCTCTGGTCTTTTTTTTTTTTATTATGTTATGTTAATCACCATACATTACATCATTAGTTTTTGATATAGTGTTCCATGATTCATTGTTTGCGTATAACACCCAGTGCTCCATTCAGTACGTGCCCTCCTTAATACCCATCACCAGGCTAAACCCTCCCCCCACCCCCTCCCCTCTAGAACCCTCAGTTTGTTTCTCAGAGTCCATAGTCTCTCATGATTCGTCCCTCCCTCTGATTTCCCGCCTTCATTTTTCCCTTCCTACTATCTTCTTCTTTTTTTTTTAACATATAATGTATTATTTGTTTCAGAGGTACAGGTCTGCGATTCAATAGTCTTACACAATTCACAGCGCTCACCATAGCACATACCGTCCCCAATGTCTATCACCCAGCCACCCCATCCCTCCCACCCCCCACCACTCCAGCAACCCTCAGTTTGTTTCCTGTGATTAAGAATTCCTCATATCAGTGAGATCATATGATACATGTCTTTCTATGATTGACTTATTTCACTCAGCATAACACCCTCCAGTTCCATCCATGTCATTGCAAATGGCAAGATTTCATTCCTTTTGATGGCTGCATAATATTCCATTGTGTATATATATATATATATATATATATATATATATATCTATTTATATTTATCTTTTTATCTGTCTTTTTTTTTTTTTTTAAACATTTTTTTTTTAAAGATTTTATTTATTTATTTGAGAGAGAGAGAGAACGAGAGATAGAGAGCACGAGAGGGAAGAGGGTCAGAGGGAGAAGCAGACTCCCTGCTGAGCAGGAAGCCCGATGTGGGACTCGATCCCGGGACTCCAGGATCATGACCTGAGCCGAAGGCAGTCGCTTAACCAACTGAGCCACCCAGGCGCCCTGTTGATGGACATCTTGGCACTTCCCATAGTTTGGCTATTGTGGACATTGCTGCTATAAACATCGGGGTGCACGTACCCCTTCAGACCACTACATTTGTATCTTTGGGGTAAATACCCAGTGGTGCAATTGCTGGGTCATAGGGTAGCTCTAGTTTCAACTTTTTGAGGAAACTCCATACTGTTTTCCAGAGTGGCTGCACCAGCTTGCAGTCCCACCAACAGTGTAGGAGGATTCCCCTTTCTCCGCATCCCCGCCAACATCTGTCGTTTCCTGACTTGTTAATTTTAGCCATTCTGACTGGTGTGAGGTGGTATCTCATTGAGGTTTTGATTTGGATTTCCCTGATGCTGAGCGATGTTGAGTACTTTTTCATGTGTCTGCTGGCCATTTGGATGTCTTCTTTGGAAAGATGTCTGTTCATGTCTTCTGCCCATTTCTTGATTGGATCATTTGTTCTTTGGGTGTTGAGTTTGATAAGTTCTTTATAGATTTTGGATACTAGCCCTATATCTGATACGTCATTTGCAAACACCTTCTCCCATTCTGTCGGTTGTCTTTTGGTTTTGTTGACTGTTCCTTTTGCTGTGCAAAAGCTTCTTATCTTGATGAGGTCCCAATAGTTCATTTTTGCCCTTGCATCCCTTGCCGTTGGCTTTCTGTGCATTGATTTTATATCCTGCCACTTTACTGAATTCCTGTATGAAGTCTAGCAGTTTTGGGGTGGAGTTTTTTGGGTTTTCCACATAAAGTATCATATCATCTGCAAAGAGTGAGAGTTTGATTTCTTCTTTGCGGATTCGGATGCCTTTTATTTCTTTTTGTTGTCTGATTGCTGTGGCGAGGACTTCTAGTACTATGTTGAATAGCAGTGGTGATAGTGGACATCTCTGCCATGTTCCTGACCTTAGGGGGAAGCTCTCAGTTTTTCCTCATTGAGAATGATATTCGCTGTGGGTTTTTCATAGATGGCTTTTATGATATTGAGGAATGTACCCTCTATCCCTATACTTTGAAGAGTTTTGATCAAGAAAGGGTGCTGTACTTTGTCAAATGCTTTTTCTGCATCTGTTGAGAGGATCATATGGTTCTTGTTCTTTCTTTTATTAATGTATTGTATCACATTGATTGATTTGCGGATGTTGAACCAACCTCTCAGGCCAGGAATAAATCCCACTTGGTCGTGGTGAATAATCCTTTTAATGTACTGTTGGATCCTATTGGCAAGTGTTTTGGTGAGAATTTTTGCATCCATGTTCATCAGGGATATTGATCTGTAATTCTCCTTTTTAATGGGGTCTTTGTCTGGTTTTGGGATCAAGGTAATCCTGGCCTCATAAAACGAGTTTGGAAGTTTTCCTTCCATTTCTATTTTTTGGAACAGTTTCAGAATAGTATTAATTCTTCTTTAAATGTTTGGTAGAATTCCCCTGGGAAGCCATCTGGCCCTGGGCTCTTGTTTGTTGGGAGATTTTTGATGACTGCTTCAATTTCCTTAGTGGTTATAGGTCTGTTCAGGTTTTCTATTTCTTCCTGGTTCAGTTTTGGTAGTTGATACATCTCTAGGAATGCATCCATTTCTTCCAGATTGTCTAATTTGCAGGCATATAGTTGCTCATAATGTGTTCTTATAATTGTTTGTATTTCTTTGGTGTTGGTTGTGATCTCTCCTCTATCATTCATGATTTTATTTATTTGGCTCATTTCTCTTTTCTTTTTGATAAGTCTGGCCAGGGGTTTATCAATCTTATTAATTCTTTCAAAGAACCAGCTCCTAGTTTCATTGATCTGTTCTACTGTTCTTTTGGTTTCTATTTCATTGATTTCTGCTCTGATCTTTATTATTTCTCTTCTTCTTCTGGGTTTAGGCTTTTTTTGCTGTTCTTTCTCCAGCTCCTTTAGGTGTAGGGTTAGGTTGTGTATTTGAGACCTTTCTTGTTTCTTGAGAAAGGGTTTTCCACTTTGGACTGCCTTTGCTGCATCCCAAAGATTTTGAACAGTTGTGTTTTCATTTTCATTTGTTTCCATGAATTTTTTAAATTCTTCTTTAATTTCCTGGTTGACTCATTCATTCTTTAGTAGGATGCTCTTTAGCCTCCATGTATTTGAGTTCTTTCTGACTTTCCTCTTGTGACTGAGTTCTAGTTTCAAAGCATTGTGGTCTGAAAATAGGCAGGGAATGATCCCAATCTTTTGGTACCAGTTGAGACCTGATTTGTGGCCTAGGATGTGATCTGTTCTGGAGAATGTTCCATGGGCACTAGAGAAGAATGTGTATTCTGTTGCTTTGGGTTGGAATGTTCTGAATATATCTGTGAAGTCCATTTGGTCCAGTGTGTCATTTAAAGTCTTTATTTCCTTGTTGATCTTTTGCTTAGATGGATCTGTCCATCTCAGTGAGGGGGGTGTTAAAGTCCCCCACCATTATTGTATTGTTGTCGATGTGTTTCTTTGCTTTTGTTATTAATTGGCTTATATAATTGGCTGCTCCCATGTTAGGGGCGTAGATATTTACAATTGTTAGATCTTCTTGTTGGATAGACCCTTTAAGTATGATATAGTGTCCTTCCTCATCTCTTACTATAGTCTTTGGTTTAAAATCTAATTTGTCTGATATAAGGATTGCTACCCCAGCTTTCTTTTGGTGTCCATTAACACGGTAAATGGTTTTCCACCCCCTCACTTTCAATCTGGGGGTGTCTTTGGGTCTAAAATGAGTCTCTTGCAGACAGCATAT
>NW_027397066.1:39387885-39469198 GCF_003265705.2 Callorhinus ursinus | reverse complement strand
GATAAGATGTTGGTTGAAAAAAAGAAAAAGAAAAATTAAAAAAAAAAGAAAATTAAAAAAAATTAACTTTGAAAAACTAAAGAATCAGGGGGAAAAAAAGCCATGAATTCTATGTGCAGAATTCCCCTAGTCCTGGAGTTCTGGTTGGAGTTCCGCCATTCTCATTGATCAGTAAACTTGGTCTTGGCTTGCTGGCTGTTTGTGCTGATCTTCTGGGGGAGGGGCCTGTTGCCGTGGTTCCCAAATGTCTTCCCCTGAGGCGGAATTGCCCCGCCCTTGCCCGGTGAGGCTAAGTAATCTGCTCGGGTTTTGTTCTCAGAGCTTTTGTTCCCTACAAGCTCTCGGTACAGCTTTGGAGGACCAGGGTGAAAATGGTGGCCTCCCAGTCTCCACCCGGAGGAGCTGAGAACTTGGGGCCTCGCTCCTCAGTGCACCCCCAGAGAAAAGCAGTCAATCACTCCCGTCTCCCCGGTCTCCAGCTGCACTCCGTGCTCACCCAGCCTGTGACCGAGCGTTTCTATCTCTGGCACCCGACCCCGTGTGGAGTCTCCAAACCCAGCAGATCCCTGCAGTGCGCTCCCGCGCTGCTCCTCCTTGGGCAGGAAGGGGAGTCTCCCCGGATCTGCCGCTTGTTGGGTCCCTGCTGGAGGAGCAGTGGCCCGACTGTCACCAATCATAGTTTATGGCAACCTCGAGCTGAGAACCTGTGCCTCGGCTCCGTCTCTGCAGCCGGCTTCCCCGCTCCGATACCTGGGAGCTCTGCCACACTCAGGCACCCCTGGTCTTTCTGTGACCCCGAGGGTCCTGAGACCACACTGTCCCAGCGAGCGTTCCACCCCCCGCTTAGCCACTGGAGCGACATCCCTCAGCGGAGCCAACTTCTAAAAGTTCCGAGTTTGTGCTCTGCGGCTCTAGCACTTGCCAGAAGCGGCCGACGGAGGCCCCCTCCCCCGCCGTCTATCCTCCCGAATATCACCTTGGATTCACTTCTCCGCCCGTCCTACCTTCCAGAAAGTGGTCGCTTTTCTGTTCAGAGAGTTGCTGCTATTCTTTTCTTCGATCTCCTGTTGAGTTCGTAGGTGTTCAGAATGGTTTGATCCCTATGTAGCTGAATTCCTGGGACCAGATGAAATTTAGGTCTCCTACTCCTCTGCCATCTTAACATGTTAATTTCGAGATCTCTGGTATTTCTACTGAGCTTCAGAAAAAGGAATTGAGTGACTCAGTATTCCTTTGGATTCTGCCTTTTTTGCCAATGACCCTGAATTATTTTTATGAAATTATTCACAAAGAACCTCATACTTCTCATCTGTAAATGGGTATGTTAATAGCAACCACCTTGTAGAGCTGTTTTGAGAATTAAGAGCTATTTTCTATGCAAAATGCTGAGAGGAATGCCTGGCCCACAGCAAGTGTTCAATGGGTTTTTTTTTTTTGCTATATTATTACTATTTCTGTTATTATTATGACTGTAGTAATTATTCCAACATGGAGCAGCATTTTAGTCCCTGTGTTTCTAAGACATTTCTGAGAGTGGGAGGGCATATTTAGGAGAGTTTATTGATTCATTATTTTTTAAAGATTTTTAATTTATTTTTTGACAGAGAAAGAGACAGAGAAGGAACACAAGCAAGGGGAGTGGGAGAGGGAGAAGCAGGCTTCCTGCTGAGTAGGGAGCCTGATGTGGGGCTCGATCCCAGGACCCTGGGATCATGACCTGAGCCAAAGGCAGACACTTAATGACTGAGCCACCCAGGTGCCCTGATTCATTTTTTTTTAAAGATTGTATTTATTTATTTGACAGATAGAGACATAGTGAGAGAAGGAATACAAGCAGGGGGAGTAGGAGAGGGAGAAGCAGGCTTCCTGCGGAGCAGGGAGCCTGATGTGGAGCCTGATCCCAGGACCCTGGGACCATGACCTGAGCTGAAGACAGATGCTTAATGACTGAGCCACCCAGGCACCCCTGATTCATTACTTTTTAAAAAGATTTATTTATTTATTTTGGAGAGAGAGAGAATGCATGCGGGAGCAAGAGAGCCCAAGCATCAGTGGGGGAGGGGCAGTGGGAGAGGGAGAAAGAATCTCAAGCCAACTCCCCACTAAGCACAGAGCCGGACACCGAACTCCATCCCGGTGATCCAGCCCACATGATCACAACCAGAGCCGAAATCAAGAGTCCAACGCTCAAGTGACTGAGCCACTCAGCTGCTCTGATTTCATTATTTTAATACTTTTATGGAGTGTCTAGTAGAGTCAAGGCCATTTTTGAGTACTAGGGCTACAATGGCGAGCAAGAGCCAACATGGTCCCTGACTTCGTGGAGCCTACTGTATAGCAGGAGTAACCAATGTAATCTAATAATCACACACATACAAGTAAATTGCAACTGGGATAAAAAGCAGAATGGTGAGAACCAATCACAAGTCATGAGTTGATGTAGGAAGAGTGAGTCTTGAGTGACACAGGCTGGTTGAGAGCTGGAGGGAGGCCATTCTAGGCAGAGTGCTTGTGAGGATCTGAATGAGTAGCAGAAGGTGGCAGAAGTGTAGAGGGTGAGGCCGTGAGTGGTGTGCAGTGAGTTGAGCATAGGCAGGGCAGACCTAGAAGGGTCTCCAGATCCTGCTTTGGAAAGCAGCATCAGCATCACGTGGGAGCTGCTAAGGAATGCACAGTCTCAGGCTCTACCTCAGACCTGCTGGCTCAGCCTCTTCCCATGTGTTTCACGTGTACATTGACATCTGAGAAACATTGCCTTTGTGCCATATTAAGGAAGCTCATCTTTGTCTCTGAAGTTTCTGGAGGATTTTAAGCAGAGACACAATGTGGAGATTGGAAGGGGACAAATGAGGATGTGGGGAAACCAGGGAGGAGATTGCTGAAGTCTGTAGCAATGTGGGGTTTCTGATGGGATTGCAAGATGAACTTGTCCAACGATTGCCTGCATTTTAACCTTATTTTTTATTGCTTGTTCCCTATCAGCTCCCAATGAAAACATTTTGGCTACTACACTGTATTAAGAAATTTTTAATTGAAAACTAAAAAGCTATAATTTACTAAATTGTAAAATTTTTCTTCGGAATTTATCTTTGTTGAAGACATATAAAAGGCACTGAACTTCCGAATAACAGGAGATAATCTGCTGTGGCCACACTGAGTTGCTGCTTTTCTGGTCAAAGGCAAACAAACTTGACAGTTACATTATTTATTATGAAAAGCCTTTTAGTGGTTTTTATCTCCCTCCCATCGAAAGTAAGTATATTAAAAACCCCAACATTTCTTGGGAAATTTTTTTTGAACTTTAATTGTGAATAATTTATTCAATTGAGAATGCATATAATTATTCTGATCCTACTATACGCTAGGCACTGGTTAGTTGCGTAGGGGATAAAAATAATTTTCTGGCCACATGATGTAAGGATTTGTTGAATGAACTGAACATGTATCTTTACCTCCTGAGACTGTAGTTTAGTAGTTTTCTTATGTATGTACATGACCATGATCCAAAGTAGAAAGTAATAAATGCATAGGTCAGTTGAAATTGCTTCAACTGCAAGTGATATTATATTTAGATTAACAGTGATTTATCAAGAATTTATTCCTTTCTCATGTGAATATAATCTGGGAAATAAGCAGTTCAGGGCTGATAGAGAAGATTCACAAATCCATCAGGGAGTCATGTTCCCTCTTTCTTGCTATTCAGCCACCTTCTGCATATAGTTTTTACCTCAGAGTCTAAAATGGTTGCTTGAGGGGCACCTAGGTGGCTCAGTCAGTTGAGTGTTTGACTCTTGATTTTGGCTCAGGTCATGATCTCAGGGCATGAGATCAAGCCCTGCGTCAGGCTCCGCGCTCAGCTGGGAGTCTGCTTGAGGATTCTTTCTCCCTCTGCCCCTCCCCCTACTCGCACGCTCCCCCCCCAAGTAAATATATCTTAAAAAAAATAAAAAAATAAAAAAATAAAATGGTTGCTTGAGCTCTAGCCATTACACTTGTATTCCCACAAGCAGGAAAGAGGAAGGATAATACCCCTGTCTTTGAGTACAGTTCCTGGAAGTCACATTTACCACTTCTAGTTTCATCTCATGAGCAAGAACTCAGCCACATGGCCTCACGTAGCTGCAAGAGAGGCTGAGAAATGTTGTCTTTATTCTAAGTTGCCATTAAATATTGGCCGAACCAAATTTTAGGATTCTGTTTCTAAGATCAAAGGAAAAGAATAGATGCTAACAGCCGATCAGGCTCTGCCACCGACCAGAAATTCAGATGAGGCAGAGGGAGATTACTTGTGTCTAGATGATCAAGGGAGGCTTTCTGAATGGGGTTAAATATGAATTACTTCTCTAAGGATTTGGACTTAGGCAGGTAGATGTGGGAAAATAGTCTGGAATTATGATTTCCAAACTGTGAGCTGAGGTAACCCAAAACTGCAGTGATGCACAGAGGCTCTGCTAGTTATTTTTAATTTTTGAGAGGAATCCAGTGATACTCAACATTTGTTGGTTACCAAATGAAATACTAGGTTGAGGTAGTTCAGTGTCAACATTAGATTGTGCTGTATTCCTTTTGATGTTGTCCTGTTTCCATAAGGCTGAGTGCTTGGTGGTTGTTGTGTAAAAAGTTGTACCATGGAAAAATCCATGTGGAACAAGGCAATGAATGGTGGATCCCCAATCTGATTCCAAGATTTGAAGTATTGTGCACTGTCCAACAGATGCACGTTACATTAGTAAGTAATTGTCATTACTTAAGAATAACATAGAAATTCTGTTGTATTTTTTCAAATATCTACTAAGTTTTTAGGATACAAATTCTGATAAAATAATTGGACCAAGAGACTTAATAAGTGGAATTGTTAGGCATTTCTTTTGGTTTAGGCCACTGAAAAAAATTACATGGACACACCTAGTGCCCTGAACCAAGAATGTCTGGGAATCTCTGATTTAGGGGGTTCATTAAGTAACAAAGCCACTTTGTTTCATGTTCTTAACAAAGGTGGTATTTAAAAAATTTTGTCTATAATCAAATCCACTAAAATTTACTTTTTTTTTTTTAAAGATTTTATTTATTTGACAGAGACACAGCGAGAGAGGGAACACAAGCGGGGGAAGTGGGAAAGGGAGAAGCAGACTTCCCGTGGAGCAGGGAGCCCGATGCAGGGCTCGATCCCAGGACCCTGGGATCATGACCTGAGCCGAAGGCAGACGCTTAATGACTGAGCCACCCAGGTGCCCCTAAAATTTACTTCTTAAATCACAAAATTTTCTAACTGACTTCAAAGCTTGTAATAGGAACTGTGAGTATGGATTTGTGCTAATAGTCCTAGTAAAAGCTGATTTTATTAATTTTAGTATATTTTTTCTGAAAAGGAAATATTTTTACTTTTTTACCAAATACATTTTCAATTTCATGATTTAGGAATGGACTTTGTAAGGCATTTACAATTTAAAAAGAAGTAGTAATTTGCATAATGATGCACAGAGCAATTTTTGTTTAGGTAATTTAATTCATTTATTTATTCAACAGGTATTAATCCACTTCTGATTGTGTTCAGGTGCTACTCTAGATGCCAGATGTACACTGATGAGCAAAGGGAGGTATTTTCATTTAGAGAGAGAGTCACAACTGAGTTAAAATTATTTTTGTTATGATTACAGAAGCAGGTATTTCTTTGTTCTAAAGCAGTTTTGCCATTTGCAGCTGGGGAAGTATTCCCAAGACTCTACTATGTGTTAGTAAAGTCAAATGCTGCAGGAAGGCAGAACAGAATAAAAGCTAATATACCCGAAATATCAGCTATGGTCTCTGTGACCTTTGAAATCTTAATAAAATGGACTTGAAATTCTGTACACCCCTGCGAAAGTCCAAAGCCCTCCCCAGATCACTGCCAAGCTACTGGGTACATGCTTCTCATGATCATCTCTGGTTCCAGGCTCTGAATCTTCTGAATTAGTTCAGTTTGGGGATCATTTTTCATGTTGCCTTTTCTCATCATCCATTAATATACAGCCTCTTTCTCACTGTGGCTAGAGGGTGGAGAACAAATTAGGGAGTGCAAGACTGGATATAGGTAAACCATTCCAGGTGAAATATGATGGTAGTTTTTATTAGAATGTAGGATCTAGGAGGCTGGAGATTTTCGCTCTGCCTAATGATATACCCCAAGTGCCCAAACAAGTGCTCAATTACTTTTTCCTGAGATAGGGAACTCTGAAAAAAATACCAGACATGGAGCTAAAGATTATTTATTTGGTTTCAGGCATGTTAGGTTTGAGGTATTTTTGTAACATCCACTGAGGAAATGTCAAATGGCCAGTTGGATACAAGAGTCTGGAGCTCAGGGGCACGATCTAGGCTTGCTATGTAAAGATGTAAGTCACGTGTGTAGGCCTGGCAATTGATGCTATTTGTGTGGGTGATATTGCATGGAGAGTATGAATGTGAGAAAAGAACTTACAGAAAGAGAAGGAATGACAAGACAGGGAAGAGAAAGAGAAGTCAAGGAAAGACGGTGCTTGAAGCAGATGAGAGTGGCTAACTGAGAATTCCATCTCTCACATGATACAGGGCTGTCATTACAATGATGACTGAAAAATGTCTTTGGATATGGCAACATGGAGGTCGTTGGTGACCATAGCAGAAGCTCTTTTGGTGCAGTGACAGAAGTGGGTCCCAAATCGTACAAGAGTAAAAAGTAAGTGAGGAAATTTGGACATTAAATATTAACAACTCCCAGGGCATTTTGGATGAGAGAGATAGGGCAGTGGCTGAAGTGTGATATAGGCTTGAGGATGGTTAAAAAAATAACTGGAGAGACCTAAACATGATAAAAAGCTGATGGCAGTGAGAGAAAGAGAGAGGGAGAGAGTTTGGATATATGATTTAATGGAGAATTAAGATGTAAAATTACTGAGAAGGGAGAAGAAGATGGAGTCTGTCACAAAAGTAGGAGGATTAGTCTTAAATACGAAGAGCCTTCAATAGCTTCTGTGTTTGAACAGGAGAGAAGTGTCTATAAATGATCAGGTGTGTAGGTTTAGATTTAGGTAGATGAGGCAATTCTCATTTGATTGTTTTTTATTCTCTCTGTAAGATGGAAATTGAAGTGGGCCATCTTCTGAGAGTGAGGGCCCAATGGGAGAAGATAGTTTGAGGAGAATGGAGAAAGCTTTACATCAGCAACTGAGTAGTCCTGTTGTGTGGCTTTTTACAGCCACTTGCAACTGTCCAGGTGTAGATACAGAGAGAGCAGATAGTTGGGTTCATCTGGTGTTGGCTTTTACATGATGCAGGGGAAGAATATTCAGAGGGGTAGGCAGGTTCAGGGCATTAGCAAGAGTATTGTTTCATTAATGGTCCAAAGAGTCTGAAGAAGATATGTAGGGAATTGGAAAAAGGAGAGAGCTAATAGACTGGGAGAAGATAGAGGTACCCATGGACAGCAGGTCAGAATTATGTCTGCTTCAAGTTCTCTACAATGTTTTACCTGATCCTCCAGCAAGAAATTGTATTCCTATCTTTTAAATTCCTATGGCACTTTAGCTGTAAGTCTCATGGTGCTTAGCATTTGCTACCTTGACATATATTATTTATGGACAAATCTCTCCTACAAGACTGAATTTCTGAGGGACAGTTGGTCTGAAATCATTGTTATATCCGTCCCTGTGCTTATTATAATAGTACATGTTCAATAACTAATTGTTGAGTAAATGAAATAAGTAAGTAGATTCTCTATTGGGCTATAGTCCCACACTTGCTTATCTCCAAGTCTGAAAGGGCACCACCCACCCAATGCTAGTGTTGTAATCAATGTGCTATTGCAGATCTTATATTAAATTGTGTCAGTGTGTTGTTTTGCAAACTTGGGAGCTTCCCCAGGTAAAATTTGAAACTGGCCTCCATATATAGAGGGCAAGAAGGTACTTAAGAAAGAGGCAGACCACTTCAGATAGGTAGATGGCAGGTTTAATAAGCAAGGGAACTTACTGTGAGGCTTGCTTGGGCAAGCCTCATGAGTAGTTTGACACCTGCCAGCCAGAATCATAAAAGTTTATATAGAGGCTTTAACTGGGTTCCAGTAATGTGTTTTGTCCAGATGGTCTCAACAGCACATTGTTCTCTCAAGGCTGCATTCTTGAAAATGGCTCAGGCTGTGGGAACAGTGGTATATTTCAAGGACAGGGGAGGGGATGAGGAGTCTCTGATTGCCTGGGTCCAGCTCACGGGTCATATCCTTTTCATGGTCTCCTCTAAGACAGTGCCATGTCTTCTTGCAGATCAAATTGTAAATTAACTCTGAATGATCTCACTTTGGCTGGTGGATTAAACCAGGTGCAGAGGCAATGGGTCAGTAAAGACATTAACCTAGGAGATCAAGCCATTCTCAAGCTAACATCATATGTTCTTTCAAATAATATGTCTCATTGGGTATTCTTAAAATTACAGAGCATATCCTTATATCACAGTGTATGTAGTGAACACTGCTTGCAATATGGGTTAGTGAACAAGAATTGATTCTGATGTCGGGGCAATAAAGCAGAAATGGAGTATCATATATGCCTTGCAATTCAGAAGAACCTACCAAAGTTGCCTTTTTATCCGTGGGAAATTATCAACTACTTGTTATATGCTATAAATGATCAAATACAGGATGATTCTGTTGGAACAACTTCTTGTTATGATAAAGCTCTGCCTCAAAGGTCATTCATTTTTCAAAATTAGACATATATTATAGGGGAAGAACCAACAAAACCTGAATAATGCATGGAATGGGGGGGATGATGGAGAAATGAAGAGTCTTGGGGTTATTGGAGTAGTAGAGTGTCTGTTAGCACAAATATGGAAATCAGGAGAAGAACTAGTTTGACGGTAGGGATAGAGAAAGAGACTAGTTTGATTTTGGACGTATTGAGTTGAGAAGAGATGCTGCTAAGCACTAGGCATTGGAAATATATGATGTAACTTGAAAGGAAGTTTGGGACTCAAGAGAGATTCAGGAGTTAGTTATGCAGAGGTTACAGTTCAAGCCCTGAAACTATCACAGGAGAAAATGCAAGGAGTCAGAAGTCTAAAAGAAAACCACGAGAGGGCGCCTGGGTGGCTCAGTTGGTTAAGCGACTGCCTTCGGCTCAGGTCGTGATCCTGGAGTCCCAGAATCAAGTCCCGCATCGGGCTCCCTGCTCAGCGGGGAGTCTGCTTCTCCCTCTGACCCTCCCCCCTCTCATGTGCTCTCTCTCTCTCACTCTCTCTAATAAATAAAATCTTTAAAAAAAAATAAAAGAAAAGAAAACCATGAGAAACACCTTCATATGGGACTGGAAGAGTTGCTCATGAAGTGGGACTCAAATCACTTTAAAAAATGATTTTATTTATTTGAGAGAGAGAGAAAGAGAGAGAGCACAAGGGTGGAGGGAGAGGGGGAAGGAGAGGGAGAGGGAGAGGCAGACTCCCCACTGAGCAGGGAGCCTGACATGGGGCTTGAACTCAGGACCCCAGGATCATGACCTGAGCCGAAGGCAGACACTTAATCGACTGAGCCACCCAGGCGCCCCACAAATCACCTTTAATTTCATTTCAGATTCCTGTTGAAAAAGTCACTTCCCTAAGCTAGCCATTTGTAATAAATGAATTTCTGGCAAGAGACCAAACTAAAAATTAAAGTATTTAATTTAAATTAGCAAAATGTAAAGTGTTTGAAGATAAGAACTTTTATCTGAACCCTCACGATTGCATCTCATAATCCTCTCACAGATGGATAGGCTACATTGGCATCATGGAAGGTATCCTGAGGGGTTGTCAGTGTCCTGGTCGACCGGGACAGGCTCTTTTTCAGTGTTCAACTTCATTTAACCCTGCTGAATGGCTGAAAATTAATTTTATCCAGATTCGTGCAGATTTGGATTAGGACTGGTGAGACAAACAGCAGTGAAGTCTGGGTAATGTCCTGTCTACACCTACTCACCAATGTGTTACCACTGTACTAGGCAGTCTTTGCTTATAGCTCTGGGCCATGGTAACTTGTAGCTCTTTGGAATACTACCAAATTGGCAAATATGTCAAAAAAATCAAGGTGGAATCCCATTAAAAGTTCATGTATTCCTGAAAAAGATTTCAGAAATAGATGATTTTCTCTGCCCTGAATGCAGTTGTACAGTTATTTGTTCATTTATTGGCGTGATTCAGCGACTAAGTTCAGTTTCACGCTCTAAAGGACACGCACCAGAATCTCTCAGGAATGCTGTTGTTCTGAATGGATGGCTGTACTCTAAAATTCCATACTGTGTATTGAGTTGCTTTGTAATATGAAAACCATGTTTCCCATCTCCCTTTTACTTTAGGTCTTGGGAGCTGTTGACAGTACCATGGGTGATGGCTGCTCCCAGAAGCTGGCAACTGCTAATATTCTCCGCTTCCTGTTGCTGGTCTTGATTCCATGTATCTGTGCACTCATTGTCCTGCTGGTGATCCTGCTTTCCTTTGTTGGTGAGTGACGCCGCTCTGAAAGAAAAATGAAGTCAAAATTAAAATGAGCCCAACAGTGATTTCCGTTTAGTACTCACTTAACCTAAAGCATCAACTTGACGAGAGGGTTATCTGTTGACTATCTCACGCAGATCTGAAGTTTCAGCCACTGAATTCATTCTACTAGTTATTCCTATTAATAGAAAGTGATGAAGTAATTGATGCAAAGCATTTAAGGTGTGATTACCAGGTACCAGGCACTTTGAAAGTCCCTGAGCACTTAGGGATGGTTAAATTAGTCTGTCTTCCGTAGGAACTCATGGTTGAGAGGAAGAGATGATTATTACACAAGGCAACACATGTTGATGATGGAGGCATATGCAAGGTACTTTGGGGAAGTCAAAGAAGGCTTCATGAGGCATTAACATTTTAACCTTTGGAATAGTTCGTAGAAATTCAGGTAAGAAGGCAATAGCGCATGAGTTTGGCAGAGAAAACAGTAAGTGCCAAAGTATGACCCTGTGATAGATGGAGATAGACTTAGGATATTGGGTGGAATTTTGGCAGTGGGAGGAAATGCAGCTGGATTGATAAAATCCAAATGACACAGGATCTTGCATGCTGCCCTAGGGAACTGGGCTTCAGCACCTAGGTTATTGGTTCTCAGACTCTATTCCATGGAACCAAGGTTCAGGGGAGGAGTTTCAAGGTTTACACAAATGCTTGTTTTGATGTTCAATTTAAAAAAAATAAATCTTAAACACATACTCAAACTAAATATTACATACCCAGTTTTAACCAAGCAGAGACCAGCAACCAAATAATTCATGCAGATGGATTAATTCATTTGTATTTGGATCTTGCTATCTTTTTAAATAAACACTGTGTTAAAAGGTGAGCTGTTGGGGGAGGAAATCCAAAATATTACCTTTGGTAGCTACCTATTGCTATGAATTAGGATTTTTTTGATCACATGCAGGCAAATGAAATAGGGAAATAAATTATTCTGATCAAATTGCTTACCAACAATTTTGAATCTTTTTATTTCACCAAACTACCTATCATTTTTCTCAATGTTTGGTTTTTAATAAGTCACACGTTTACAACTCATAGAGTAAATTAATCCTAATAAAATGTAGCTTGTATCTATTTGTAGATATTAGGATCTTGTATTTATTTGAAAATGGTATTTATCTGCTACAACAATGCTTGAAAACCACGGGTAGGGATGGTAGTTTACCGTTGGAGGATCCTTCCAAGTGGGGAGAAATTTGATCATATTTGCATTTGCAAAAGACAGTGGACCTAGATGCTCTGCAGAGGACTGGAGACTGAAAGGGAGGAGGCTTTTTTGAGGCTCTGGCTGTGGCCTAAATAAAAGGTGATAAGGGCTTGAATTAAGGCATTTGGTGCATTAAAATCAACAGAGATCAAGACTGATTGGATTTTGGTGTGAAGGAGAAGAGGGGTCAATGCTGACTGCTGGAGTTTTGGCTTAGGAAATCAGGGTGATTTTGGTGCCATCTGTTCATGCCGGAAGTAAAGGTGGAGGAGTAGGGTGCACGTAGATGGAGGGCAGGGTGGAAGTTCAGTTTGGACATGCTAACTTAGACATACTTGGGGGACAACACAACAAAATACAGTGGCATCATAGTTTAAGTGCATTTATCTTGAGTAAATTCAACAGTGCAGGTAGGACCGAGAAATGAATGTAGGAATATAGGAATGTGTTGCTTTTCTAAGGCAATTTCAAGGGAAATTGTGGCTATATATGATTTTTGGCTTATGTGCTCACTTTAGAACCCAACCCCCACCGCACTGTTACTGACCTGAAGCTAGAAGGGTCCAGAAGCGAAGCTGGGAAGGGGGTCCTGACTACGAAGGTGGGAGTCTCACTGGCAGTTGAAGGAGTAGAAGTAGGTGAACTGTAAAGAGAAAGTGTACTGATGGAAAGCTGAGGGCAAAAGCCCTGGAGTGTTTAAGGGGGAAGATAAAGAAAGCGGAGGAAACAAGAGATACAGGCAGAATAGTCAGGCAAGAAGGAAAAGAAGCTGGAAATGTGGGGTTTCACAGACACCATGAGATGAGACACACTTCAGAGGCTGATAAGAAGACGACAGAGGGGGGCGCCTGGGGAGCTCAGTCAGTTAAGTGCCTTCGGCTCAGGTCATGATCCTGGGGTCCTGGGATCGAGTCCTGTGTGGGGATCCCTGCTCGGCGGGGAGTCTGCTTCTCCCTCTCCCTCTGCCCCTCTTCTCCATGCCCTGCACCCCGCCCCCCGCCCCGTGCACATGCTCTTTCTCTCTCTCTCAAATGAGTAAATAAGATCTTTAAAAAAAAAAGACGGAGCAAGTGGCTTAGCCCAGGAGCCTTCAGGTTTTCTCTGGAGTCTTAGTCGACCTGCCCCCCACGTGGTCCCAGCCGTGGCCTGCTCTCAGGGTGGAGGCAGAACAAAACTGGAGCTCGTCTTTGCCACCTTTTCCTTCCAAGACTCCGCACCCTCCAGAGCTGGCCTGCTTTCGTTTCCTTTCTAGTGCCTTCAAGTACTCTTTTGTGTGGTTTGTCCAGATTTATAGTTGTTACCTCTTCAAGGGTCTGTCTGGTAGAAGCTCAGTCATACCACTGTCATTTTTAAGTCTAATTCTGGTAATAATGTATTCAGAAGCTCACACACATTGAAGATTATCTCCTTTCATTCTCAGGGTAGAATGTTAATAGAAGTTTTAAACATATTTTTAAGTATCTCAGTGCTTAGAGGCCTCTCAACAGAGAGATGCCATTAAGGCAGTGCTTTATTTTGGTTAAATCGGTTTATTTATTTATTGGATCCTATTTTTATAGCTTTGTTGAAATATAATTCACATACCTGCTTAAAGCGTATAATTGAATAATTTTTAGTATATTCACAGGTAAATATAACCATCACTACAATCAATTTTGGAACATTTTTACCACTTTCAGAAGAAACTATACTTTTCGCTGTCAGTCTCCTGTCTTTCCATCTGCCCCCTGCCCCAGACCTAAGCAACCACTAATCTATGTAATGTCTCTATAGATTTCCCTGTTCTGGACATTTCATATGACCATACATGGTTTTTGTAACTGGCTTTTTTCATTTGGCATAATATTTTCAAGGTTTATCCATGTTGTATTATGTTTCAGTACTTCATTCCTTCTTAATGGCCAAATAATACTCCATTGTGTGGATTTACCACATTTTCTTTGTCTATTTACCAATTTTAGTTGTTTCCATCTTTTGGCTATTATGAATAATGTTGCCCTGAATATTCATGTACAAGTTTTGGTGTGAACATATGTTTTCATTTCTCTCGGGTTTATACCTAGGAGTAGAATTTTTTTTTTATCGCTATATATGGGATTAGGAAGTGCACCATTTACAACCACTTCTAAGTGCCACTTTGGCTTATATTTAGGTATCCTTTAGAAAGTGGACAATTCCTAAGACATTTTCTTCAAAAGTGTTCTTTTCATAGATTCTGTACCAGATGATATATGGATATATTAAGTAATACCTGCTCAAATAAACATTTCCTATTTTGTAACTGAGATGTTTATTGCTGTAATGAGCAATAAAACCCTTTTATATTTGTGTTTTAAAAAACCTCGTTAAACTTTGCTTACTTTTAAACATATTCTGTTTGGTTTGCGTTTGTAACTCCATGCTCTTTCCAAGTTTTATAGTTATTTATGGGTCCATCAGGTTACTATGGGATGGTGGGATGCCAATTTTGTATAAATAACAGGAGCTGTATCTTCAAAAGACAAAGATAATAGTGAGAGGATTATTGTTTAGGAAAAGATAAAAGTTTTATGCTAACACAGTTGCACTATGTTTCTCTGATTTTGTCTTTTTGGGCTTCTCTCATGTATAAAGTTAAGTGGCAAAGAGTTGGACTTTTCTGAATAATCATTTCAGCAGCAGGATATAGAAGAGAGCAATAGCAAATTGTTTCTCTCCTTAACCCCCAAAACCGAAGTTGGAACTACAAAGGTTTAGTTTGGTTTAGTGTTTCTAAAATCAGCGGATAGTGTGAGTTGTCCATATGGTTCCAAAGATTTGGACTCTAAAATAAAGATTTTGATTTTTTAAAAAATCAAAGTCCAGGATCAGATAGATTCCAAGGTGGGTTTTACCAAACATTTAAGGAAGAGTTAATACGTATTCTCCTTAAACTATTCCAAAAAACAGAAGAGAAAGGAGAGCTCACAAAGACATTCTATGTGGCCAGCATTACCCTGATACCAAAACCAGACAAGGACAACACACACACACACACACACACACACACACTATAAGCCAATATTCCTGATGCACACAAATGCAAAAATCCTTAACAAAATAGCAAACCATTCAATAATACATTAAAAGGATTATCACCACAATCAAGTGGGATGTATTCTGGGGATGCAAGAATGATTTAATATTTGCAAATCAATCAGTGTGATAAACCACATCAGTAAAATGAAGAATAAAAATTATGTGATCATCTTAATAGATGCGGAAAAGCATCTAACAAAATTCAACATCCGTTCATGATACTCTCAACAAAGTATGTAGAGGGAACATACCTTAACATAATAAGGGTCATATATAAAAAACCCACAGCTAACATCATACTCAATGGTGAAAAATTGAGAGCTCTTCCTGGAAGATCAGGAGCAAGACAAGGAAGTCCACTCTCACTATTTTTATTCAACATAGTACTGGAAGTCCTAGCCACAGCAATCAGAAAAGCAAAAGAAATGAGGCGTCAATATTGGTGAGGAAGAAGTTAGCTGTCACTATTTGCGGCTGACTTGATACCATACATAGAAATTCCTAAAGACTCCACCAAAATACTATTCAAAGTAATAAATGAAGTCAGTAAATTTGCAGGATACTAAATTAACCCCAGAAGTCAAGAGTATTTCTGTACACTAATAATGAAGTAACGTCAATAGGAGAAACTGAGAAAACAGTCCCATTTACAACTGCACCAAAAAGAATAAAATACCCAGGAATAAACTTAACCAAGGAAGTGAAAGACCTGTATTCTGAAAACTATAAAACACTGATGAAAGAATTGGAGATGACACAAGCAAATGAAAAGATATTCCATGCTCAGGGATTGGAAGAATTAGTATTGTTAAAATGTCCATACTACCCAGGGCAATCTACAGATTCAATGCAATCACTATCAGAATACCAAGAGCATTTCTCAAAGAACTAGAACAAATAATACTAAAATTTGTATGGAACTAAAAAGACTCCAAATGCCAAAGCCATCTTGAAAAATAAGAACAAAGCTGAAGATACCACAATCCTAGATTTTAAAATATACTACAAAACTTTAGTAATCAAAACAATATAGTACTAGTGTAAATAAAGTTATATTTATATGGTCAATTAATCTATGAAAAAGAAGGCAAGACTATACAATGGGACAAAGTCTCTTCAACAAATGGCTCTGGGAAAACTGGACAGCTGCAGGCAAACGCATGAAACTGGACCACTTTCTTATACTATTCACAAACATAAACTCAAAAAACTATTGGGACTACACAAAAATAAAAAGCTTCTACACAGTGAAGGCAACCATTAACAACAACAAAAAAAGACAACTTACTGAACGGGAGAAGATATTTGCAAAAGATATATCTGATAAGGGGTTAAAATCCAAAATATATAAAGAATTTATACAACTTAACACAAAAAAACCCCCAAATAATCCAATTAAAAACAGGCAGAGGATCCGAACAGACATTTTTCCAAAGAAGACCAACAGACACATGAAAAGATGCTCACCATCACCAATCATCAAGGAAATGCAAATTAAAACAAGATGAAATATCACTTTATGGCTGTCAGAATGGCTAAAATCAAAAACACAAGAAATGATAGGTGTTGGTGAGGATGTGGACATAAAGAAGCCCTTGTGCACTGTTGGTGGGAATGCAAATTGGTGCAGCCCTTGTGGAAAACAGTGTGGATATTCCTCAAAAAGATTAAAGGTAGAATTACTCTATGATCCAGCAATTCCACAACTGAGTATTTACTAAAGAAAATGAAAACACTAATTCAAAAAGATACATGCACCCCTATGTTTACCACAGCATTATTTACAATGGCCAAGATATGGAAGCAACCCAATTGTCCATCAGTAGACAAATGCATAAGAAGATGCGGTATATATATATAAAATGGAATATTTTGCAGCCATAAAAAATGAGGTCTTGCCATTTGCGACATCGATGGACCCAAAGTCTATTATGCTAAGTGAAATAAGTCAGACTGAGAAAGATAAATACCATATGATTTCACTCATATGTGGAATCTAAAACCACAAAACAAGTGAACAAACAAAAAGCAGAAGTAGACTATAAATACAGAGAACAGACTGATGTTTGCCAGAGGCAAAGGGGTGGGAGGATGGGCAAAATGAGTGAAGGGGAGTGGGAGAGACAGGCTTCCAGTTACAGAGAGAGTAAGTCACAGGAATAAAAGGCACAGTGTAGGGAATACAGTCAATGATTTATAGTAGCATTGTATGGTGACAGATGGGAGCTACACTTGTGAGCATAACATAGCATAACAGAGAAGTTGAATTACTGTGTTGCACACGTGAAACTAATGTGACACTGTATGTCATTTATACTCAAAAAATTTTTTTATTTTAATTTTATTATGTTCATCACCATACATTACATCATTAGTGTTTGATGCAGTGTTCCATGATTCATTGTTTTCCGTATAACACCCAATGCTCCATGCGGTATGTGCCCTCTTTAATACCCATCACCAGGCTAACCCATTCCCCCAGCCCCCTCCCCTCTAGAACCCTGTTTGTTTCTCACAGTCCATAGTCTCTCATGGTTCTTCTCGCCCTCCAATTTCCCCCCCTTCATTTAAAGATTTAGGTGTTTTTTTTTTAACAAGCTTTAGTTCACTTTATTTTTCTTGTATAAAACTAGGTGGTGGCTGCAGCTGGAGCCTGGGTCCTCTGCACAGAGACTCTGGTGTGGGTCTTCACAAGATGGTCAGTGAATTCCTGATCTGGAGACTTGGTGAACACCGTCTCCTTCCAGAGGTCAGGGGTGAGATAGCTGTAAGTCTTGGAGATGGCATCAAAAGTAGCCTTAGCGAAGTTCCCCAGCGTGGCAGTGCAGCCTCTGGCTGAAGTGTAGCAGTCGTCGATACCGGCCATCATCAGTAGCTTCTTGGGCACAGGGCCTGAAACAATGCCAGTGCCTCTGGGGGCGGGGATGAGACGCACCAGCACAGAGCCACAGCGGCCAGTCACCTTGCATGGGACAGTGTGAGGCTTGCCGATCTTGTTCCCCCAGTAGCCTCGCCTCACGGGGACGATGGAAAGCTTAGCCAGGATGATGGCCCCACGGATGGCAGTGGCGACCTCCTTGGAGCACTTGACACCCAGGCCGACGTGTCCGTTGTAATCTCCGATGGCAACAAACGCCTTGAACCTGGTCCGCTGGCCAGCACGGCATGATGTTCAGAACCTCATCCTTGAGGGATGCTCCCAGAAAGAAATCAATGATCTCAGATTCCTTGATAGGCAGAGAGAAAGGATAGATCTCCTCTAGGGACTTGATCTTCATGTCCTTGACCAGGCGGCCCAGCTTGGTGACGAGGATCCACTCCTTGTCCTCGGTCTTGCCTCCACGAGCTCCGCGGCCTCGACCCCTGCCCCGACCACGGCCGCGACCGCGGCACTGGATGCCGCTGCCGAAGCCTCCGCGGAAGCCGCCGCGGCCTTCCATTCCGGGGCCCCCGGGCCCTCTCGCAGCCCCGGCGTCATCCGCCATTTGGTGTTCTCTCGGAGAAGGAGCAAAGATTTAGGTTTTTGAAAGACATTGAAAGGAAAATTGAAGAGTGGGAAAGTTACAATATTCTACCTAGGTTTTTATTTCTTTAGTTATAGCCTAATAATGAAGGACCATGTGACATAGAAAAATAATTTATAATAATTTATAAGGCTGGGGTTTAACATCTTCCTCTTCCATTTACTAGATGTGTGGGTTTTGGTCAGATGCTTTAACTTCTCTGTCAGAAGGGGACTATAATTCTTATTCATTTCACAGAATTGTTATGTAAGTCAAATGAAATTAAATTTGTGAAAGTGTCTTTGTAAACAACAAAATTTATTATGGAAGTAAATAATTAGTTTTTATTATACTAAAAAATTGACTAAAAAAGCCTTGTACTCAAAGTGTGGTCCATGGGCCGGCAATGTCAACATTACTTTAGCGTTTGTGTGAAATGCAGATCCCACTCCAGACCTGTTGACTTTGCATTCTAGCAAGATCCCTAAGTGATTTCTGTGCTTAATCCAGTCCTCAACCCACTGCAATCCGATCTTCCCCTCTTTCTCTTTTTGTCATACTACTAAATGTTCTTACTGAGGCACCAGTGACTTTTTATCCAATGCACAGCATTTGAAACCAATGTGCATTTGAATAAGACTTAGAAAAAAGATATAAAGTTAAAAAAGAAAAGAATATAACAACCAAAATTGGGTAATAGAGGGCAGGGGGGTGGTCAGAGGAGATAGATTTTCATTTTCACTCATAATGTGGAGCCAATCATTTTCCTAAATATATAGAGAATGAATTTTGACTTTTTATGGTATTTTTCAAAAATTAGTAAATAAAAATGATAACTATTACCAATTCAACAGCAAAACCCTGTGGTGAAAAGACTAGGTTTTGAAGTCAGACTGAATTCCTGCTCACTTGCTAGCTTCGATAGCTTGAGCAATTTCATAGAATTTTCTAGTTCTCAGTTTTCTCTTTTGTAAAGTGAGATGATAATAATGTCTACTTCATAAGGTTGTGAAGAGTAAATGGCATAATGGATCTAAAATGCTTAACACTATATGCTCAATAAATGTAATTATTATTGTCCTTTAAAAAAAAAAGAGGAACCCACGCTTTCTTTCTGTGTTTGTTTTTGCCAGTTTGGAAGGAGCATGTTCACTGTTAGTTGGGGCCAGCAACACTGTCTTCCATTCAGGTGGGATCTATGACCTGATATGATCTTGCCCAGTCTTGACTACTCCTTTCTTTTCAAAATGCTTTTCTGTTTTGCCTGCATATTTTCACTTCTGATTTTTCTGCTATCTCTCGCTGCTCTTCTCATCTTTCTTTACCTAGCCATTAAATGTTGGGGTTTCTGTCCTTAGCTCTCTCTCTTCTCACTTGACACCCATGCCTCTCTTGGCAATGTCATCTACCCCCATGACTTCCTTCATCATCCATACATTTCAACAAATATTCATTAAGGCCGACACTGGTGCCAAGCATTCTGCTGGGCACTTGAGATGCAGACATGCATAATACACCCTCCTACCTTCAAGGAGACAGACAGGAAAACAGACAATTGCTCTTGAGTGTAGGTGCGATACAAACAGTGTGTGCTCTGGAACCACAAAGAAGATACAAATTTGTGGGGGTCTTGCAAGTCATTCTGGAGGAAATGTTAAGATTCTCTAGATTTAGACTTTTTTCCTCCTTGAATGTTTTGCAGGCATTTTATACTCAACGTATTTGTAAACTGTCTACTGTAACAGTCAGGATAGGGTGTGCTATACTGTGTAACAAAAGTAATCCTATAATAATAATGGTTTAAGAACAACAAAGGTAATTTCTCACTCATGCTGCAAGTCCTTTGTGAATGGCCTGGGGGCTAAGCTCACTGAGGTCATTCAGGGACTAAACTGATGAATCAGCCATCATCTTGCACCTATGCAGTTATTGTGCCAGAAAAAAAGAAAAAGGGCACTAGAGATTCTTCTTTTTGTTTTCTAAGTGTATGATATGGTATTATTATCTATAATCACCAGCTGTACATTAGATCCCCAGAACTTATTCATCTTATAACTGGAAGTTTGTACCCTTTGACCAATGTCAAAAATGTCCAGAGACAGAGAATGAGGCCAGAGAATGTAACACACACATGTGTCTTAGTAGAATGCGAGAGAACTGAAACTATTTGTTGAGTAGCACCAATGACTACCACTTCTACCTTAGTTGGGGGTCCCTTCCTATACACAGTAATTCAAACCAGAAACCTAGAAGGGACTGACTCTGACTCTGACTCTGACTCTTTCCCTTATCACTCACAATTTTGCCTCTGAAAGCTCTCTTCCAAATGTTACCTTTGTCTTCATTGCTTTTGCCTTGGGTCAGGCCATACTCTTTTCTCACTGGGACTATTGCAGTAGCCTTATTATCCTCTAGACTTGACCCCTTTCCAGCATCACCCTGCTGCCAGAGTGATCATTCCAATTTGCCACCCTATTTAAGATCCTTCAAAAGTTCTTCATCACAAGAACAATTCCAAGATTTTAACAGGAACTACTCTTCACAATGTGGCTGCTCTTCCTTTTGCCTTTCCTCCTGCCAGTGCCCCGTGTGCTAGCTGTGTTTAATGACCTGCTGCTGGGCTTTGCATATCTTTCCCCCTTTGTTCTATCTAGAAAGTTCTCCATTCCCTATTACCACACCTCCTTCTTCCCCACAAATGCTTTGCTCAAAACTACACAATCCTTAACTATATTTTAAGATTTCTATTGAGGATCATTCTCCCCTAAGAAACCTTTCCTGACTTTCTCAAATGGAATGACATCTATTTCCCTACTTTCTGTCACCAGATTGCCTTATGCATATCATTCTCAGAGCCCTTGTATCATGGCTTGTATTTTTAGACTACATGCCTGTTTCCCTCAACTAATCTATAAACATCTTGACGATAAGAAGCTCTTACTAAATGTTGTGTTTTCAGCAGGGAGTAAATACAAAGTTCCTGGCACATAGAAAATGCCAAGTAAATGTGTTACCACAGGGCTAGAGATGTAAAGATAAGGAATTACTTTTAAACTCATATCATAGGAATTTAGTTTTTTTACATGCATTTGATGGTTGATTTTTTCCAACTTGTATAATTTGTTCAAAGTGAGAAGAGTGTGTGGGTGCATGTGTATGTGTGTGTGTCATGTCCCAGCTCAATTCTTGGGTAGGTTAAATAACTCTTGAAAGCTTTGTTTTCCTTCTCTCTGAAACTCTGTAGAGAAGAGTTGATGATAGCATCTGTTTCAAAAGATTGTTGGAAGGCTAACTCAGTAGATGCTATAGTGACTATGTTAGTTTCCTATTACTGATACAACAAATCGATAACTTGGTAGCTTAAAATGATATAAATATATTACCTTCGAGTTATGGAGGGCAGAAGTCCAAATGGCACTGGGCTAAAATTAAGATGTTGGCAGGACTGTATTCCTTCTGGAGGCTCTAGGAGACAGTCAGTGTCCCATCTTTTCCAACTTCTGGAGGTTTCCTGCATTTCTTGGCTTGTGGCCTCTTTCCATATTCAAATGAGCAATGGTCCATTGAGTCCTTATGCTGCATGGCTCTGATGCATACCCCCTCACCTCCCTCTTCTGCTTATAAAAACCCCACAACCACCTCGCGCTCACCTGAATAATCCAGGGTAGTTTCCCTCTCTCAAATCCCTTAACTAACTCATATCTGCAACATCCCTTTTGCCATTTAAGGTGTGTAAGGTAGCATATTCCTGGGTTCTGGGACTTAGGATGTGGACATCTCTGGAGGGAACATTAATTTTGCCTACCACGGTGCTCAATCCATTCGTTACAAGTGACCAGTACATTTTAGCTATTATTATTGGAATTATAGGCTATTTCTTAAACAGACGTTGTTAAACAGAGCTGTGTTCCAGAGCTGAAATACTTTTGAGCCATACAACCTTGATTAGTGTGGCCTTGTATTAACTTGACATGAAAGAGCCCCACTTCATTCACTCCAAAAGTAGGTTAAGTTGATTCACTTTTGAACATTTCCTTAGCCATTTTTATTATGTGGGATGCATTTATAGTAAATGGAAATTGATATTTATTTAAAAGTACCTTAGGGCGCCTGGGTGGCTCAGTTGGTTAAGTAACTGCCTTCGGCTCAGGTCATGATCCTGGAGTCCCGGGATCGAGTCCCACATCGGGTTCCCTGCTCAGCAGGGAGTCTGCTTCTCCCTCTGACCCTCTTCCCTCTCGTGCTCTCTATCTCTCATTCTCTCTCAAATAAATAAATAAAATCTTTAAAAAAAAATAAAAGTACCTTAGTAGCCCTAAGGAAGGCAGTTTTATTTTCATGACTATCATTGTGTAGTAATGACTAACAGTTATTGAGAATTTACTATGTGCCAGGAACTGTTCCAAATATGTGTGTGTGTGTGTGTGTGTGTGTGTGTGTGTGTGTGTGTGTACAGAGAGAGAGAGAGAAAGACTAATTTGATCCTAATGACCAGTCCCATGAGGGGAGGGCCTTTTATTTTCCTTATTTTATGGCAGTTGAGAGTTTACCCAAAGTTTCAGGGCTGGGATTTAAATCCAGGTGGTCAGGGTGTAAGGCCTGTACTTTTAGCCACAGCACTGTAAAAATAGGAATGTAAAAAGGATGGGGAAAAATGGGAAGAATGAACCCTCCACTTTGGGCTAATAACTCTCAGCATTTTTATAGCTCATCATGGTATAGCTTGAGGATATTTAGTCTTACTGAGTTCTAATTTTTGTACTTTTTAAAAAATGCATAATAGATGACCAACTATGAGTTGAGAGTTGGTCGATTTTCAGAGATGCTTGAAAATAAATTGTCTAATGAGTTCAGACTTTTGGATAGGTCCTTAGGTTTGTTCCCTCCCCCTCACTGTCGGTTGGGTTGGTCAGTCTGTCTCTTAAAATTGCACGCTAGGAACATTAACCACGGCAGCTACCATACATCATGTATTACCTTTGCCTTTTTATCTATTCTGCCAACCTGCTTTGATATGTAGAGTTTAAGAGCAAGGAAGCTGAATTATTTTAGAAAGTTGTTATCCAAGTCACTGTTTCCTAAGAAAGTCTGTGTTTCCAAGGACCTCTTAGAGTAAAGAGATGCTATTAACCCTTTTGCCACTGTGGTTAGATGAAAAAGATAAAAGAAAGATTATTGATATGGCTAATCATTACAAACAAAATGTTAAGAACAACTGTTGAACAATTTCATATGGAAGGGAACTCCTTTTAAGTGAGTTATTCAGGGATGTAACTGTGAAGAGTTGGACTTGCTAAAAGTATGTTGACAGAGCTGGATGCTGACTCAGAGGGTTAGCATAATAAGTAAATCACCTTTACGGGCTTTAAAAGTTCATTACGGCCACATTAGTGGAATTAACATGTTATTGTGAAAGGCCATTTATGTCAAAATAAGTAACAATGAGAGCAACTAATAAATGTATGAAAATAAAATTATAGCTAATCGATTCATACATTCTTCTGTATGAAGGAAATACATATTATACATATTATACAGTCATCAAGTCTATCACATTTAATATGACTTTAATATTGACTCAGAATCACACAGACATTTTGGAGAGTATGTTACCTGCACCACATGGTCACAATTGAGCTTTTATGCTCCAGCGTTTTATTTAGAATCCTTCGGCAGATGAAACTGTTGACCTTAGTTAGCTAGAAAACAGCTGCTTTTCTATTTTGATTTGTAGTTAATGTTTTCCAAGTGTCAAGTACATGTAGAGACATTTTTTCCATAGACTGATATTAAACATTTTATTTATATTTCTTTTATTTTTAATGGTCTGTGGACTGTTTGGAAAAGTGAGAGCCAATGAGAGCATTCATTGTAAATTCCTTTAGAAAAAAAAAAACCTCCCCCGGATATTTCTATAATGAATCAATATCACATTTGTTTATTTTAGTGACATACTCAATTATAGTGCCATATTCTGGAACCAGTCCGTGTCTATTTTTACTAAGTTAAAAATACATGATCTCTTTCAAAGTTTTCGGGAGTTTCTGCCGAAGTCAAAGCTAGGTGATTTCCAGTATCTTAGGTTTGACTATTTTGTCATTGAATGAATATCTCGAGAAAGTGACCAACTGATAATTTGTTTAACGGCTATATCGTATTCATCGTATTATATTTATATTTTCTGGTCAAAGATGAAGGTAATTTAGTTCCTTCTCTGTTTTTCTAGAATTAGAGTTTTACTTTTGGGCAGTTTTTATGATATAGTCTTGGCAAATAGATGAGCCCTGTTATTTTTATTTATCTGTTACGCATAGGTCACTGAAATTTGGAAAATGTGGAGAAATATAAGGCTGAAGCTAAGCAGACACTATTGTCCTTTGGTGGCAGATATAGAGATATGAAGAGCTTGTGTCCTGGGTACTAAGTAGCATAAAATGATGGATGAAATTGAGAAACTGGGAAAGGAGAAAGGAAACACTGTAAGATTCACCACATTTCATTTATTTGTTGAGTCTCAGTGAGGTGGTATTGCCCTAAATTCTTTGGGCATGGGGACACCTAGATGGGAGACTCAGTTTCTCTACCTGAAGCTTTTGAGGAAGTAGTAGTTTCTTCACAGGGTTAGGTTACTCGTGGTAGAAGAGACGCTCTCTTGGTTGTCCCAGTGAAGTGGGTAGTTTTGCTAGCCACCATCTTTCTCTTTGTGTTTGCCTGGATAGAATGAAACTTGGGAAAGTCGCTCTAGAGTTTTCTTAATGGGTTTTTTAAAATAAATACTTCTAGTAATGTATCGAAATATCCTTTTTTTTGGTCTTTCAGGAACATTAAAAAAAGCCTATTTTAAAGCAAATGGGAGTGAACCTTTGGTCACTGATGGTGAAGTTCAAGTGTCTGATATTATTCTTACAAATACAATTTGTAACAAGAGCACTGTGACATCTACTACACATCCCAATCAACACATTCCAGCCTGGACCACGGATGCTTCTCCCCCAGGGGACCAAAATCACAAGAACACAAGTAAGTCTGAGGATGCTGAATACTTGTGCCCTTTAATGTCTGTGGAACCCATGGGTGGGTTTTTAAGTGTGGCAACCAGTACTCTTAATTCACAATCACTTACTGGTCACACAGGCAAAGCTCTACTCACTTACCCGGCAAACTTAACGGAGAGTTCTATTCCTTAACATGAAATGCCATCAGCTCAGCTATCCAGATAGGGAAAAGGGTAAGTAATGAAAATGTATCAACGTCATTTAACATTTCTGAGGCATACTGCTTGCCCCAGTACAATGGTATTGATTTTATGGTGGTTCACTTCTGAAATTTTGTGTTTCTGGTTTGAAGTTTTAAGTTACTTATTTTGAGATGGTTAAATGAGTAAGTAAGTGAAGTTACTTATTTTGTTATTGGTGCCTTGTGGGAAGGATCTCAATTCTATGATAGAATGTCAATGATTTAATGGGAACTATCCTCCCATTTGCTTTTGAGGTGCTCATGTGTTCTTTTTACCTTTTTCCCTCTTCTCCCTCTTTTATTAGCTGTGCTATTTATTGTACATGTTGGTGACTGACAATCACACCTTGAGAAAAATGGTGTGTGTGAAACTCTGCTCAAGGACAAATGGAGGAATCTGTCAGCTATTCCAGAACAAGAGCTGGAAGAGAGAGAGAGTGGACAGCGAGTGTGGAGAGGGACCCGTTAGATGGTGGCAGGCGATAGGCTCTGGAATGTGATTCTATTCTTCAATATCCCTCAGATTTTTAGTAAAGGCACTAAGCTTCCAGGATTCTGGTGGGATGGAGTTGTGGGTAACATGTCCAAGAACATCGGCTCTGATCCAGTTAGTGCTGGCAAAACATAATCAGAGTACAGTCACTGTAAGAACTTTCTCTGCAGTGGTCTTAATTCTTATTTTCTTTTTTTCTAAAGATTTTATTTGAGAGAGAGAGAGAAAGAGAGAGAGAGAGCACAAGTGGGGGGAAGGGCAGACGGACAAGCAGACTCCGTGCTGAGTGCAGAACCCCACGTGGGGCTCGATCCCAGGACCCTGGGATCATGACCTGAGCCGAAGTCAGATGCTTAACGACTGAGCCACCCAAGCACCCCTTAATTCTTATTTTCTACTTCCTAAAACAAGATTGTGTGATTCAAAATTGTACAAAGCCCATCCATTCATGGTCATTTTCTTGTTTGTTCCTCCCTCTTTCATGAAAACCCACAAAGGGAAATCACAGCCTAGGTCTAGGACAGAGTATTGATTTTCATTCTGAGCCAGGAAGGGAAGGATTAAGCTAAATTGTAGCTATCATAGCATATGTTTGCCAGTGTCTGAAGAAAAGCAGAATTATTCTGTTGCTTTAGCCCCAAAGAGACAGACTGTTTGGATTCCATTATTTCACACAGCACCCACGTATTAACTATTTCTTATGCTTGGTGTTCATCAGTGATAAACACAGATCCGTGTTTATTACCTGATAATAATAACTGCAAACCCAAATTATGCCCAGTGAAATTTGTTTTCCTCATGAATTTGATTTTGAAGTTTTTAAGATTTTATTCATGTTTTAAGCACTTCATTATTCTTTTTTTTATTCTGCTTTTATTACTTAACAGTTGATGTAAGAGAACTTCCCCCATATTATTAACATACTTTGTAAACATTGTTTCTAAAGTTTATTGGTTATTCTATGGTTTTGTCATATGTTTAGTTTTTCTTACCATTCTCCTATTGCTCAACTTTTTTTTTTACCCCAGTTTTACTTTCTTAAGGACTGTGTTTTTCATTGCAAGTGCAGAAGTCGTTTAAGCAAAAACTCCGTCCTGTTAATGTGGTTGCAATTACAGCAATTGTTATTTTCTTTTGCTAAGTGGATTTGTCTCTATTTTGAAAGTTTTGTCATTTGTTAAGATTCAAGTAGAGGTGGCAGGCACATACTCTGAAGAGTAAAGAAACATATGGTATTTGTTACTCAATTTGGAAGCTTGGATGGAAGTCTGTTTGACTCGTTTTCTCTTCCTATGCCTTGAACATTGCTTGAGACTATGAATGTAATTTGATGTGTAAAGGAAATCCAGGTGAAATTAGAATGGTTAAATGGAGAAAGGTCAAAACCTTTGAATATATGTCGTTCCATGTTGTTAATGTACTTTACGGTTAATGTTGAGCTTTACTGTCTGTCTGACCACCTAGACCCTCAATAGACTGTCGGTATTAACTAAAATTATTCATTGCAAAGGATTTGATAATTTTTCATACATTTCGGTAATACTGCTAGCCTGTGATTATGGAGCTTTTGGTTGTTTTGAGGGCATATTTAAATACTTTCTCTGTGGTCCTTATATGTAATTAACTGATGAGGTGTGCAGGACAGACAATGTATACCATTTCAAGTAATGGAATTGAGGCTTAGAGAAATTAAGTTGACATATCCAGTATCACTTGTCTAGTAGTTGGTAGGCATTAAATTGGGATTCCAATCTTGGGACTCCTAGACCACTGCTCTTTCGAGTATTTCATGCTTCCTCATTTAATTTTATTGCATTCTTTGCTGTTGCAGAGCAAATTTAAGCTCGAGGAGAGTAATTTGTTCATTGCACTATAAAGTATTTATTGAATGAATAAAGAAACGAACTACAGTCCTTTCAAAATTTTAATATCTGATTTATCACTTTTCATTAACAATATCTAATCATACTTCTGCACTTGATATTTAACCAGTTTTACTTAAAGCATCATTTAATGCCTTGTATCAGTACTAACACCTAACAGAGGATTTGCTTTTATAATTTTTAAAAAATTATTATCTAATTGAAATGTCATTTTAAATTCCTGGCATATGTGAAGTCTATTTAAGTCCACTTCAGTCCAAAAATACAGTGGCCAGACATTCTGTTCTACCCAAATATCCTGGGTAGGAAACCAAGGAGAGAACTCCGGGCAAAGGTACATGGAAGTAGCCTTTCCTTAAGACCTTTCCGCCTGGTGGTCCTCAATATCAAGCCAAAGCATAGAATACTATAGTTTGTAAACTCTTAATCAGAATACCCACCCCCCAATTACACTGTGTGGTGGAGCTTTGTAAATGTAAAACAGGTTTTATGTGACATCTGTTACTTTTGGATTTTCATTAGCTGCATTTTGAAACCCAGTTGTAATATGGAAAGGGAAAGCTTGCATATTATATTTCAGCAAGGGATTTTTCTAGGTTGCATTTTGTATTTTCACTTTTTTGTTTTCACCTTTCTCCTTATATATTTTTATAAATATTTAAACATAAATTGAATTCTAAGGAAAGGAAAAAACTCTTTGGCCAACCAAGAGGTTTTGGGTTGAAAATAATATGGTGCACAATGAAGTAACCTAGAGACTCTGATCAGGAATTAAAGTGAGAAAAGAGTGGGATAATGTGCTAGAAGCTTCAGGTGTTCTGTTATCATGCTCTTTGATAACCAGCTCCGTAATCATCTGTATCAGATGAAAAGGCATCATGCCTCTCATTCACTTTTTTAAAAAAGATTTGTTAGCACTGATAACTTTGTACCAAAAGTGCCCTAATCACATGCTAAAAATTTGCTGAGTGTACATGGAACACTACATCAAAAACTAACGTAATGTATGGGTGATTAACATAACATAATAAAAAAAATTGCTGAGTGTAGAAAACTTACACACCAGTCAAAAACCCTAAAGTTATTCTTTCTTCCTAGTTTTCTGTTTGTAACATGGTGTTTCTACTAGCTTGAAAGTAAGCTCTGCCAAGAGTATGAAGCTAAGGGGATCAGAGTCTTGAAGTTTTGCCTGGATTACTATTCATCAGGCAACTCTACAAAGGGGGATTTTGGGGAGAGGGAGTCTAATTAGAGTCTAATTAGACATCTGAAATCACATTAAGTCTTTCTCCTTTTTCCCTGACATTTTCTAACCTTATCAACAATAGAACACTGGATGTCTTCATTATATTTTTCATAGACAATAAAAATTCTATGTATGGGTCCCTTGGGGTCTTTGGATTATGATTAAGAATACATACTCCAGATGAAAAGAGTATTTTTTTAAATTTTTTTAAGATTTTATTTATTTATTTGAGAGAGAGAGAATGAGAGACAGAGAGCACGAGAGGGAAGAGGGTCAGAGGAAGAAGCAGACTCCCCGCTGAGCAGGGAGCCCGATGTGGGACTCGATCCTGGAACTCCAGGATCATGACCTGAGCCGAAGGCAGTCGCTTAACCAACTGAGCCACCCAGGTGCCCGAAAAGAGTATTTTTTTGATACCTGGAAGAGTCTAAGGCCTGTTTAAACTGCTTCATTAGGAATTTGCTACTCCAAAATTTACTCTAGTCATGACCCTGGACACTATTGCTTATGTGCTCTGCTAACCATCAGTGTTAGACACCAATGTTCAAGTCCAGTTGGTTGCCCTCTTCTGTATATTAAATCATATTCTTCAGGCTTGAAGAATAGTTATGAGATTCAGAAATGGGCTTCTGGCTAGAATCAACATCTAAGCAAGAACCAAGTGAAACATTTAGATAATTGTTGCATGTTTTTCTGGTTAGCACGGTAGCATTCTAGTAAAGACCTGCACAATACTTGGGAAAGAGAGAAAGGAATTTCAAATGTAGTAATGGATTCTCTTCCCCCCGCCTTTCCTTTCTCTTTATTTCATCTTTAGATGACTGTCCTTGGGAAGTACTGGGTTCTCTTCCTGAGAAAGCAAACTCAATCACTTGCAGAGGTAGGCTTTTGAAAGGGGTAATGGATTGCTCACTGGTTCACTCTCCATTGACTACAGTCCCAGTCTTCCCTTCTCAAAGATCTCTGGGTAAGACTTCCTGACCTTCTTTCCAAAACGAATCCTGCAATATTCCACAGGTGACATGTTCCCCCAAAGGCATTGTGCCTATAACACATTACTGTAGCAAATGAGAGTCAGAGTTAAATAGTTGTGTCAAAGGCTTGTGGTTCAAAATTTTCCTCTCCAGAATCATTTATCACAGTTTCCTCTTCAGGAAGAACAGCCCAATATCCTTGATCAGTATAGAGAAAAAAGAAAAGAAAAGAAAAGAAAACAATAGCATGGTGATACTACATTGCAAACACAGTCCTGATCCAATTCAAGGATAAAAATGATCTTTTAAAAGCCAAATTCTTAGATAAAAGTTAAAAAAAAAAAAAAACAACCTGTGTAATTTACTCTACTCTCCGGTTCTGAAAGAAAGTTGGCATTGTGTATATTCTTTTGCCTGATTCATTCAATTTGCTGTCTTAGGTTTTTGGTCTCTGTACAATTCTGTGTTGAAAGCAAAAAAACTATCATGGGAATCTGTTTGCTGTTACTTGTGCCTTTGGAGAATATGACTTTTCACTTCCTTGTAGTTGAAATGAATATGATAATGAATTTTGTAAGCCAAAAGCTTTGCATCAATTTACATTTGATGCAAACCCCTCCTTGTCTTTTATTGTTAACATATTTTATTCTTATATTTTGCTCCTCTGCATCATTAACCTAATATTTGCATGTGGTGTTTGAATTGATAAAATTTACAGTATTTGTTTATAATTATGTTAATTGGTATAAACTCATTCTGATGTTTATGTGCTCCTCCAAGCTTTGCCAGACATCTCAATTTCTGAGAGTTTAGGATATTTTGGGAAGCACCATTTATTCATCATCAGCTGTTTATTGATGCCAAGCTCTGGGGTTTGGCTGTGTACTGTAAAAGTGGATCAAGGAGAGGCATCCCGTCCCTAAGTAGCCACTGTCTAGTAACTGCCTTGAGACATAAACAAACTGAAAAATTCTATAAGAGAGGGTCAGGGACAGAGGAAAACATGATCTATTTCAATTCTTCTTATTTCTTTAAAAGATAAAATTGCTAGTTCATACCATATTTAAGCTATAATAAATACATCGTTTTTCCAAACAATAAAGTTTTATTTATAACTATAAAAGTTAATTTTAGTTTAAAGGTTTGACCTGGATTTTTCATTTTTAATGAGATTATACTGTATCACTATTAAATTTAAAAATTTAGTTATAATATAATTACCTTAGATAATTTGAACTGACCCTGTAGTTTTCAATTTTATGGGAAGGCCAACCTTGCTTTTATAGATACTGTTGAGAATTTTATCACCTCAGGAAGTGGGAGGTCTGGAATCATACAATTCCCTCCTTGAAATTTCTTTCCAATCTTTCACTGTTTATTAAGTAACCAACTCACAGAGTTTGTTTCTGCTTTGGTTATATGTTTAGAAATGTGTACTGGACAAAGGGTATGCATTTTAAGAAACAGATTTGTGATAACTTGGTGGCTATTAAACCATCGTGTGTTACCATATTATGTATCGTTTAAGGTCAACAGAAATTTTTAAAAATAAATAATATGAGAGGGTTGCCATGGGAAAGAAATGAATTAACTTTTTGCTTGTTTCAGAGTTTGGGGATTGGCCAAGTGGCCATGTTATAGCCAATCATGAGAGACAGTGAAGCAAGTAATGTGTGGGGACACATCACGCACTGTCAGTGTTAAGGTGCGGACCCGTCACCCCTTCCTTATTTCATATTTCTCCCTTTGGGAATGGGATGTCTATCCTCTGCCTGTCCCACCATTGTATTTTGGAAACCCATAACTTGTCAGGTTTCACAGTTTCACAACTGGAGAGGAATTTTGCCTCAGGATGAATTGTGCTTTGGTCTCACCCACATCTGATTTAGATAATATTTAGGTAAGACTCTGGACTTGAGACTTTGGAGTTGATGCTGGAATGACTTAAGACTTTGGGGCTTTGGGGATAGAATAAATATATTTTGCATATAAGGACATGAATTTTGGGGGGCCAAGGGTGGAATATTATGGATTGAATGTTTTTATCCCTCTAGAACTCATATGCTAAAGCTTTGACACCCAATGTGATGGTATTTGGAGATGGGGACTTCGGGAAGTAATGAGAGCTAGAGGAGATCATGAGGTGGGACCATCATGATGGGATTAAGTGTCCTTCCTTATAAGAGGAGACACCAGAAAACTTGCTCTTTCCATGCTTATACAAAAAAGAGGTCATGTGAGCACACAGCGAGCACAGAGTGAGAAGACATCCTCTGTAACCCAAGGGAAGAGCTTTCCTCAGAAACCCACCATGCCATCACTTTCATCTTAGACTTCCAGCTCCAGAACTGGGAGAAAATAAATTTTTGTTCTTTAAGCCACCCAGTCTATAGTATTCTGTGATGGCAGCCTGGGTAGACTAATACAAATCTCACATTTAATGCAAAGCTATTAAATAAAATGTTAGCAACCAAATCTATTAACACCAAAAATTATATTGCATTTTAACACAATAGGCCTTATTGTGGAAATACAAGGATGGCTTAATATTAGACACTTCATTCATAAGTCTCCTAATTTAATTAATAAAGTAGATTTCTTTTATTGATCATCTCAATTGCTGAAGCAAAAGCATGTGTTAAAATTTGACACCAAACAGGGAAGAAAATGTCTTTAATCCAATAAGGAGTATCTCTCAAAAACCTGGATGCTTTGACATTATTTGTAATTCCAGAAGAATGAAAATATTCTAACTGTCCGTTAGGAGGGAACTGTTAAAAAAAAAAACATGGTATAGCCAAGCAATAGTGTAAGATACATCTGGGAAGATAATGAGGTAGATCTCTATGCACTGATATATATAGTGATCTCTAGACTAAATCATGAATCAATAAATCAAGGTGCCAAACAATGTATAAAACATGCCACCTTTTGGGTGATAAGTTGGAAAGGGGAAATATATTTGTTTACTTATGTTAAAAAATAAACAGAGGAAAGATACACCAAAAACTAATAAAAATGTTTTTTTATTGGTGAAGAAGAACACGAAGGAAGTGACCCGGAGGCCAATAAGACATCTTTAAATGTACCTTTCATGTAGTTTTAATTAAGAATCAGGTAAATGACTCATTTAATAAACAATAAACAATTACACCAGTGGAAAAAAATTCATTAAAAATTGAAAACAAGGCAATAAATTATCTAACTGTATATCAAGTTAGTGACTTGACCATCCAAAATAAAAGAATTATCTCCACTGAACTTAGAATATTTTGACTGTGCATCACTAATGTACTCTAAGCACCGAAAGAATTGCCAAGAAGGTTTAAACTCAACAAGTAGTCTTTTTTTCCTCCCAGCTTTATTGAGGAAAAATTGACAAACATTTGCATATATTTAAAGTGTAAAATGTGGTGATTTGATATACACATGCATTTTGACATGATTGCCAAGATCAAGGTAATTAACATATCCATCACTTCATGTAGTTAACTCTGTGTGTGTGTGGTGAG
This sequence comes from Callorhinus ursinus, assembly GCF_003265705.2. Classification (NCBI taxonomy): domain Eukaryota; kingdom Metazoa; phylum Chordata; class Mammalia; order Carnivora; family Otariidae; genus Callorhinus; species Callorhinus ursinus. Next base: position 39,435,551 of record NW_027397066.1, on the reverse strand, counting down.
AACACTTTTACTCTCAGCAAATTTCAAGTCTTTCATACAGTATTGTTAACTATAGTCACCCTGCCATATGTTAGTTAGATCCTCTGAACTTATTCATCTGTAACTGAAAATTTGTACCCTTTGATCTACAACCTCTTATTTCCCCTCAGCTCCTAGCAACCACTACTCTATTCTCTGTTTCTGTGAAGTCCTTTTTTTTTTTAATATTCCATATATAAATGATACTGTATGGTATTTGTCTCTCTCTGGGTTTATCCATGTTATTGCTATCGACAGGATTTCTTTTTAGGACCAAATAATATCCCGTTACATGTTCTTTATCCATTCATCTTTCAATGGACACTTATGTTGTTCCACATCTTGGGTGTTGTAACTTGTGCTGCAATGAACATGGGGTGCACATATCTTTTCAAATTGGCATTTTCGTTTTCTTCAGATAAAAAAGAAATGCCACTTTCCCAGATGTGGAATTGCTGGGTGTTATGGTATTTCTATTTTTAATTTTGGTGGAATCTCCACACTGTTTTTTATAGTGACCACACCGATTTACATTCCCATCAACACCGTACAAGGCTTCTCCTTTCTCTACATCCTCATCAACACTTGTTATCTCTTGTCTGGCTATTATCAAATAGCTATCCTAACAGGTGTGAGGTGTTCTCTATAATTAAGAATCTATTTCTTGGTTTGCCACTCTCTCTCTCTCTTTTTTCCCTTTGCTCATTTGTTTTGTTTCTTAAGTTCCACATATAAGTGAAATCATATGGTATTTGTCTTTCTCTGACTGACTTATTGTGGTTAGCCTTATACTGTCTAGCTCCATCCATGTCCTTGCAAATGATGAGATTTCATTATTTTTTATGGCTAATATTCCATTGTATATATATACCCCATCTTCTTTATCCATTCGTCAGTTGATGGACACTTGGGCTGGTTCCATATCTTGGCTACTGTAAATAATTCTGCTATATAAACATAGGGGTGCATTTATCCCTTTGAATTAGTGTTTTTGTATTCTTTGGGTAAACACTCAGTAGTGCTATTGCTGGACCGTAGGGTAGTTCTATTTTTAACTTTTTGAGGAACCCTCATACTGTTTTCCAGAGTGGCCGCATCAGTTTGCATTCCCACCAACAGTGTAAGAGGGTTCTTTTCTCTCCACATCCTCGCCAACGTCTGTTGTTTCTTGTGTTGTCGATTTTGGCCATTCTGTCAGGTGTGATGTGATATCTCATTGTAGTTTTGATTAGCATTTCCCTGATGGTAAGTGATGATGAACATCTTTTCCTGTGTCTGTTGGTCGTCTGTATGTCTTTTCTGGAGAAATGTGGAAATGAACATATATTAGTGAGTGAATAAGTAGGCTATGAAATAATATGTACATTGCATACATACAAAGCATTGTAATACACTGTAATGCTATATATATTCATTTTATGTTAAGTAAAATGTATCTTTTGAAAGAAAAAAAAAGACTAGAAAATAATGTCACACTTATTGTGTGTCAAGTATTGTGCTGTATACCTTACAGGAAAGCTCTATTAAGTAGATACTATTAATATTTGTCTACTAATTATATTTATCTAATAATAATTATTTTAAAATAAATTTCTACTTTTGCTTACCTCATTTCATTGCTAGTTATGTAGGCAGTTTTGCACACCTTATAATAGTAGGGATTTAATAAGGATTTACATACGATAGGGAAATATGGGCAACAAATATATAGTTTAAAATTCTGAAATCAAAATAATTCAATAGTACGATTTAACTTAAAATATATCATTTTCTTTTTTAGTTCCTTTCTGTATCCATGGCATAGAGTTTCATTTTTTTTCAAACTTCAAAAAATGGGGAATACTCTTATTTTTCTTTATGTTTTTGAGCAATCAAAGCAATAAACCCTAGGTTTCTGGTTTCTATAGTAATAAATAAGTACTGGAGCCACTGGTACTCAAACCCTAAAATTTAAAGAAGCCCTTAAACAAAGAAGGCTGTTGCACTACTTTTCAATATTGTGAAGGATTTCAGGTATACATATTTTAATAATTACCATTACTTCTTGCATCCTGCTTCTTTCTTCTGGGTTAAATTCTCTTCTTAACTGAATTACTCCTTGGGAGTTCTCCCAGTGAATACTATTTCAGTTTTGATTTGTTTTAAAATGTCTTTATTACCCCCCTCACTATGGCATGATTGTTTAGCTAAGTTGACAGTTTTTTTTTTCTCTCATCAATTTAAGAATTTTATTTCACATTTATCTGGATTCTTCAATGCTATCAGAAACAGTGCCCATTTAAATTTTGGAATTTTGTCTTTGGATGCTTTAAAAAGTTTTTCTTACCTTTTCTGGTTTTATTAAAATGGATATGATGTGGATTTCTTTTTATGTATCTTGTCTAGAAGATGTGCTTCTTGAATCTGAGGATTCAGGTATTTCTTCAATTTGGGAGAGTTCTCAGCTATTAACCCTATGAATATAACTTCCCTCCTGATGTTTCTATTCTCTCTTTCTGGAACTCTTATTACTCTTAGGTTTGACATTCTCATCCATCCTCTGTTAAATCTCTGTGCTGAATTCTGATGTATTTTCTCAGATTTGTCGTCTAGTTCTTTAGTTCTCTCTTCAGCAGTATCTAATCTTCTATTTTACTTTATTCACTGAGTTTTAAATTTTAGTGTTGATAAATATTTTTCATTTCTAGGGGTTCTGTTTGGTTTCTTTTCAAATCTTCCAGTTTTCAATTTATAGTATGTCATTCAAATGACTACATTTTTGTCTTTACTTGTTTCATTCATGCTTGTTTAATAGCCTCCAGACAACCTTCAGTTTTCTGAAGTTCTCAGACTTTTATACTGATGCTGGTTATGACTAATGATTTATTTTTCTTTCTTTTAATGGATTGGGTTCCTGTTTATTTTATGAGTTTAGATTATAGACTTCCTTGGATTCAGGGCATGTCACTCTAGGACAATTTTGTGTTTTGTTTGACCGGGCACCCCAAGGTATCCCTGCCCCGGGGCCAATTTTTATGTTAACATTTGGCTTGTGTGGTTTTTAGATCACATGTGTAATTGTAAATTCAAACCCCTGGGAGGGCTAGGGTTCTGGTAAAATGTACCTAAAGAAAGTTTTTTCTTTCAAACCAGAATCTAGGCAGAGTCAGATAAGCATCCTCATCATATGCCTGAGCTAGTTGGTTCCTTGTTTTTTGTGGGGATCTTGTTTCCTCTTTGTGCTTCTTATGGATTCAAGGCTTTATTTCTTTATTGAGAAGATAACTTCCTCTAAGACAAGGTCATTGCTCTATTGGCTCATGATAGCCACTCATGTGATATTCATTCCTGTGATGTCATCTCATGTACTCATTGCTCTTGTTTTCAGTTTGCTGTTGCATTTCTGGAATCTTGAGGTTTCCTTTTATTTATGGATAGTTCAGCTGTTCATGTAAAAGAAGTTTGTTTTAGTTTACAAAATATTTCTAGATGTTTATCATGGGTGGACTTTCAGGTTATTTATTTTGCAATATTTTGGAATTCATTCTTTAAAAAGAAATCATTTTACACAGAAATTTTTAATCACACACAAGGTAGAAAAAATGGTACAATGAATCTCAATGTGCCCTCTCCCAGCTTATCGATATTTTATCAATTTTGTTAGAATCCTTTTTAAAGCACTTTTTTCTAGGGCCTCTTATAGTAGAGTTTAAATTTGCTCCCCTAATTGAACAAAGGAATTTTGTATTAGCTAGTTTTTAATAAAAATACTCTATTTCATAGTTTTAAGAAATAAGAAAGCAAAGGGTTTATACAACAATATGTTAACCCTATATTAAATATTTAATTCATTATTAAAATTCACGTTTCAACATTTTTCAATTATAGAAAAAATTACAGTGTCTCTAGAAACAAAATTGAATTGACATTCCCCTCTTGGGTTTTTTGTGTTGGATATTCCATGGTTCCATGCACCATTCCCATCTCTGCCTCTCTAGGTTTGCATTATATCTGCCCCATTTGAATCTGGGCCAGTCTCACTAATTTTGACTCTGCTTCGTTGCTATTTCAACTCTATACATTTATTTACATGTTTAAGCTTCCTGTGTTTCTCTATTTCAGCTTTATTATCCCAGAGCCCTCTACTCCAGTTACTTCCTTCCATTTTCACCCTAACATGAGAGTGGCAAAGAGTAGAGAGGTTTCAGCATTTACATTTTTTCCAAGGCCGGGTTTTACACAGAGTTCTGTTTTTTGTCATCTGACAAGTGGATTGACATTATCTACTAGAGTTGGTAATGAGTAGGAGAAAAGTATTCTAAAATTTCCTGTTAATATCTTTTAGATAAAGGAGAAACAGTTTTCTTAATGTTCAACAAATGTCTTCAGTTACAGTGTGACCAAATTTGTCGAATCTATCCAGAGTAGAGATACAGTATAGCCATTAATATTTTCTTGAGAAACTCCCTATGTATCAAGAACTCAAAATGACTGACTCATGATGGGTTGGCCTTATTATGTGTGCTATAATTTAGAAGCAGGTATAAAGCAACAAACATTTCAACACAATAGTTGGAAAACTAGAATCAGACCATGTTTTGTCTCCTAAGCTAAACTTGGGAGATAAGTGTCTACTTAACAAGGGTAGGGCATGGCCTCCTTACCAGTCCTGTGTGGGTAGCTTCCCTGGAGAGATGTGTGACTCTCCAAGCTGGAGCTGAAATGCGGTTTGTAGATGCACCTGGTTTCCCGAGAAGAGGCACTACTTTTATGTGATATTTGAATGGGTGACAAAGCCAGAGATGCTTATGTGTTTATCTCTGCCTCAGACACCTTAAAATCTTTTTAAAAAGACAGAAGTTCTCCAAATTGGAGGCCCCCAAAACTCTTAAACTGATCACCTTTACTTCTTGTATAATGTTATAGGGAAATCCTGGGACTGCTGCTCAAAAATCCCTATATGGGGAGTTAGAGTTTTCTGGAGGGAGGATTCCTTTCTAATCATTTGTTGGCTTCATAAACATGCTGACCTGTATAGTTAGACAGAGTTCTAAGCACAGGACTCCACGTGTTGTCTAATGCTCTGCTGTCACTTTGTTGAAATTATTAATGATAATATAATTACATATAAATATTATAAATAATATAATATAAATAAAATAAAATAGTTTCTGAACCAGGGGCCCTACATTTGCAGTTTACCCTGGGTGCCCCAAATTATGTAGTCCATTCTGTTCCTGGGTTTTCCTGTGATTGGACCAACTTCAGTCTCTTACTTGCCGTTGAATAAGTACAGTGCCAAGCAATGCCATGAACTAGTTGTCATTGGCCTAGTCAGGACTCATGCCTGGAGCTAGGGCTGGGGAGAGGCTTCTGAAACTTCATGACTGCTATTCATTTAGGGATGGGGGAGTTGATACTGAGCATACAACCAAGAAGAACTATTCTATTCTTCCTCCTTTTGTTGTTGTTGTTGTTGAATGGTTGCTCATGTTTTACTTTTATCTTCTAATCTTACATTGCCTTGTAATAAGATAAAAGGTATATTTATTAAAAAGAAATAGTATGTCATATGCATTCCAAAAACTAGAAATTTATTTTAAATATTTTCTTTTCAGTATGTAGAACAGGTCCTCCCTTATGATCTTATTCCCTGTAGAATCTTTCTTTGTAAATTCAGAGAGTAAAAAGATAAATATCAGCTCAACTTGAGGCTGATTTGTTACCAATTTTTTTTCAAGATTTAATTTATTTGAGAAAGAGAGAGAGAGCATGAGCAGGGGGATGGGGAAGGGCAGAGGGAGAGGGAGAAACAAACTCCTCCCTGAGCAGGGAGCCCCAGTGGGGCTGGATTCCAGGACTCTGGGATTATGACCCAAGCCAGAGGCAGACGCTTAACTGACTGAGACACCCAGGCACCCCAGCAAAAAGTTTTATAGTTTATCATACGTGCTAATGGTAGGCATTGTAAAAGCATCACTTAATCTTTATAATAACCCCAAATACAGTACTTTGCAGATGAAGAAACATAAACAGAGAAGTTCAGGAACTAGTGAAAGGCCACATAAATACAGAATAATAAAGGCAGGATTTGAATCAGACTGTGCAACCACCCCATGCTATATGTGGGAAAAGTGCTTTACAAATGTGAAGGTACATATCTGAATTATTGTTATTATTCAATCATTCACAATTCTAGGATAGATAATTATATGAGACAAGATGTAGTTCTTTAAAAATTAATGAAAAATGACTGACAGATGAAGATGTGACCGCTAAAATGTTACATCTTACTTTGTTCTATGGAATGTGAATAATTAATTTGCAATAAACTATTGACCCCTCACTGTGTTGCAGTGTTGCCACAGTAGATATTTGTTGGATGAATGAATGACAACAGGTTGTGTGCCCTTAGCTACCATTCAAACATCTTAGAATCAAGTAGTATGAACGTGTGTGTATGAATGATACAAGAGAATGACCCAGTAATAGGTATATGTGGGATATCAAAGCTTAGTCGTTGGCAAAGACTTTCCCAAGAGACTTGAGGTTGTATTAAAAATGTTAAATCTGGAATATATGTAATTATATAGAAAATATTAAACCCCAATCCTCATGTTTCTTCTGGCAAGAGTAGATAGATAGGTCTTACTTAACTTTGATAATTTATACAGTGTTGTACTAACTAGGCACTTATATTTTTTGCCTGTGCATAAATTGGCAAGACATTGGGTTACCTGTGTCCTTGAATATGTCTGTAAAGACTTTATTACAAATGCCACAATTGACTCATGTATTTTACTTTGATTCATTGATTTTTCTCTTATGAGAAATAAAATAGTTACCATGTTTGTATCCAAAGATGTTTACAGAGTTACTTAAGAAGCCCGGATCCTCCCAGAGAGGCCCTGTCTTTAACTTTGTGTTCCTTCTTATCTTTCTGTAACCTTCTTACGGATCTCCCTAAATACACCAAGTCCTTTCAAATTCGTTCGTCCCAGAAATTATTTGGACAAAATGTAACTTTTCATGTAAGTTATCTAGACTAGAGAATGGCTTTCATTATTCCATTCTGCTGATGTAGTTCCGAATTGTGCTGACTTTGTGGTACAGCCAGGAATAGGTAAGATACTAAGCATTCCCAATCCAAGTGGACTCGCAGTAAGGACAATAAACCAATTTTAATAGCTGATTCACTGTTTTCTTTGAAAAAGTTTAATTTTTGCTAATCTTGGAGAAGCAGCTCTATTGCTAAATCCAAGGAGATTCATCAAAATATTCTACAATGAATGAAGTAAATTTACAGTGTTTAAAATGGAATAGTATCTTTGGCAGAATCATACACAGGAAGAGAATAGGTTACGGGATCAGAAAGACCTGGTTTCAATTTCAACTCTACAGCTTAACATCCTGTAACCTCGAATACTTTCTCATCCTCATTGAATCTGATTCATCTTCTATAAAATGGGAATAAAAAAGCTTTCTCGGGGCGCCTGGGTGGCTCAGTTGTTAAGCGTCTGCCTTCGGCTCAGGTCATGATCCCAGGGTCCTGGGATCGAGCCCCGCATCGGGCTCCCTGCTCCGCGGGAAGCCTGCTTCTCCCTCTCCCACTTCCTCTGCTTGTGTTCCCTCTCTCGCTGTATCGATCTTTGTCAAATGAATAAATAAAATCTTAAAAAAAAAAAAGCTTTCTCATAGGATTGTAGGAAGGTTAAGTAAAGTGCCATATAGAAGGTACCTAGCAAACAGCCAGCCTAGAAAGTACTCAAGGATCTTTTATCTCTTTTCTTATCTTTAACTGTTGTATTTAATATAAAACAATAAGTGGAAATGAAATTTAAAATATATTTTATATTAAGAGACCACCTGAATAGAAACTAATTAACTTATTTAGGCTTTTATTGTAAACTTATCTCACCCTATCTTCTGTGAATAATATATTTTTCTTGCTGAAGGTACCAATGCTGTTGATACCTCAGTTGAACATCAGCAGTATGATGATTTCTGCTGTGTTTTCTCCGCTATGCTGAGGTTTTGTGCTAAAAGCAATTGAGCATGCTTAAGGATAATGAAAGGTTATACCTTGTAGAGGAAAGGGAGGGCAGTCCCTCCTCTTTTACTTTCAACTGCTGCACTATAGTCCAGAGGGAGTCCAGGATGGGAATCAGCCTGGTGGAAGGAATAAGATGGGGTGACTCCCTAGGCCATGGTAAGTTCTAGGGAACAGAGCATTAAAAACAATAGTCTCGGGCGCCTGGGTGGCTCAGTCGGTTAAGCGACTGCCTTCGGCTCAGGTCATGATCCTGGAGTCCCGGGATCGGGTCCCGCATCGGGCTCCCTGCTCGGCGGGGAGTCTGCTTCTCCCTCGGACCCTCTCCCCTCTCGTGCTCTCTCTCTCTCTCAAATAAATAAATAAAATCTTTAAAAAAAACACAATAGTTTCAATAATAGCCATCAACCTTAGTGCCTTTGGGTCTCAGATATACTGGCTTGTTCACATCAGCATCTATCTTGTTCAATAAGAAATCTTTTAGTGGGAAGACTTTGTTCCATGTAATCTCCCCATTCATGCTGCGAATAACTATTGAGTGTCTACTATTTGGTATCCCAGTGATGTTATTTCTAGTGATGTAGATGAATACTGGGAATAAGTAAGTAAATAAACAAACAGACAGACAGACAGACAAGATTGTATGAGGTAGTCCTGACACTGTAATGAAAATAGAACAGGATGATGTTATTAAGGGATGTAGGAGCACTTTGGATGGTAAGCTTATGGGAACGGGAACTTTTGCTATCTCCTGACCTGAGAAGGAAATATCTTTTTTGATTGTGTGCAGCTCACATTGCCATGAGCATAGAATAGCACACCAAATATGAGTTACCTTACTATCTTGTATTTTTCCAGTGATTTCTCAGTATTCAGTAGTTTCTTTGGCTACTGAATGGGGGTAGGGGTGAATTAGCCTTTTGGTCATCTCATCACTTCAAATTTAGTTTATCATCAAGTGTATAAACTCCAAAGCTATGAACCTTACAGAAAATCATGTAATATAAAATAAATAATAGCATGTGGTCAGTATACATGAGCATGTTATCTACGGATATAAATTCAGGCTTCGTGACATATCATTACATACTTTATAGTCTTTTCCTTTCATGGGCCATTAGGAATTACTTTCTTTAAGGTCTGTTTTTAACATAATAAATTTTGTGTTAGCCTAGGGGGGCTCCAAATAGAAGTTATTCAGAACACATAGGTTTGAAGATCTGGATTTTCCACAGAATGGCTCTGCCTAGCTGGGCAGAAGTCTTAGACTTTCTAAAAGTGAGTTTCTTTATGTATAATATAGATGCAGTATCACTTTACCAGGTTGTGAAAATGAGATAATTGTGAGTGAGAGCCTCTGAGTACCTGTTTTGGCATCTGGCATAGGCTGGTTTTCAATAAATGCTTTCTGAGATTGAATTTTCCAGAGATGATTTCATGTTTTTGATGGAGTAAAACTCTTACTCTCAGCTCTTTTAAGTAAGCATCTCTGCTTGTAGCACAATACATACAATTGGTCATTTTGAAGTTTGCTGTCTGTATGATCTCCCTGCCTGTGTTGCTTTCCCACACTGAAATGTATTTTAACCTCCCTCACTAAATGACTTGACTGTCATATTCATGAAACTTGCCCAGAACCCCCCACCTTAGCATTCATGTTCGGCTGAATTCATGTGTCTATGTGTCTATTTGTGTTCTGTCTGAATATTTTAATTTGGATTTTCTTCTTCTCTCACTCCTTTCTTTCCCATTTTGTATCTTGAGTTTGATAAGGTCCAAAAAAGTGTTGTGCCATTAAGTTTTCGGCCGAGTCTCTTCTAGGGTCTAGCATGCAGAGAAATTCCACGGGTCATTGTTGCCTTTGAAAGTAGAAAGTGTTTTGATCCTGCCCCACTGAGCTCAGCACACTTTGGGCTGGATAATAAAAACAATGGTCTTTTCATGAAGTATGAGACTGAGCTAATGGCTACAATCTGGTCATGTGGGGGAAAGACTTCCTACAGAGTTTGGGCAGTTTTCAGAGTGGTTTGAAAAAAGAGAAGTGGGATTAGGAAGTGCACTTAGGAGACTAGGGAAAGCAGTGAGAGGATCAGAAGTAGAGTCTCTGAGGTGACCTAGTGAAGGAGGCAGATGAGGAGGTTGGGAATCCTTCTGTGGTAGGTTGTATTTATTCTGAATTACAGATCAAAGGGTTGGTTTGGCCATTTTATCAGAGATGCAGCCTTATTTTTTAACACTATTTTTATTAAAATGAAATTAGCCTTAGGTTTGGAGAGGTTTTTCTCTTTATTTCTTTGACTGGGAATTATATAGTTATCAGAAAAGATGTTTCCTTTCTTATTGATCTTCGTTCCCTTCTTGCTTTTCTCTCCCCTCTCAACATAATTAGAATGAGTACTTTTACTCCTTTTCCAAAACCTGAAGGTGCTGTTTTTAAATAGTAGCTTATTTAAATAATAACCAAAATTTTAATTATCTCCTTCTTTTCTTTAAAAAAAGATTTTATTTATTTGAGAGAGAGAGAGAGCATGACAGGGGGAGGGACAGAGGGAGAAGCAGACTCCCTGCTGAGCGTGGAGCCTGCCACGGGGTTCAGTCCTGGGACTCCAGGATCATGACCTGAGCCGAAGGTAAATGCTTGACCGACTGAGCCACCCAGGTGCCCCTAACTTATCTCCTTCTTAAAGCAAAAGTAATAAATCTTCATATAAACCAGTAAGAGAATACAGAATTAAAGAAAGAAAAATAGAATAGTCTCCTAAAATCCCATTACCTGCACTCATATTAATATTTTGATTTATATGACACCAAACATTCAAATTTAGGGAATGAGAAAGAGAGGCTGTGGAGGTGGTAGTGCCTGGGAGAAGAGCCAACTATGAAACAAAATGAAATTGGAGGCTCTGACTGACCCTGGATTGTTGGCATGGACAAGATTGGAAAACTTTGTATAACCATGTATGTTTTATTTTATTTTTTTTTAAGATTTTATTTATTTATTTGACAGAGAGAGACAGTGAGAGAGGGAACACAAGCAGGGGGAGTGGGAGAGGGAGAAGCAGGCTTCCCGCGGAGCAGGGAGCCCGATGCGGGGCTCGATCCCAGGACCCTGGGATCATGACCTGAGCCGAAGGCAGATGCTTAACGATTGAGCCACCCAGGTGCCCCTAATCATGTATTTTTTTAAAACAGGATCCTGGTATGCAAATTTTTGTGTGACTAGCTGTTTTTATCTATTACAAGCACCATTCTATGTGATTGAATAGTCTTCTAAAACATCTCTCATACAGCTAAGTATTCTGTTGTTTGAGTTTCAAAGTATTTTAAACCAATTCCCATCGGTGAATGTTTAGGTGATTCGTATCTTTTAAAAATTGTAAACTGTGCAGAGATGAAGATCCTTGTAAATAAGTCCATATTCACAATCATGATTATTTCCTTAGAATAAATTTTTAGAAATTTTACAGTGCCAAGGGATATGCATTTAAAGTGTCTCTCTCTCTTCATATCTATATCTATATCTATATCTATATCTATATCTATATCTATATCTATATATCTTTATGGCTATAACACATATATAACATATATAACATTGCCTGCCTAGCTATGATCCAAATAGTGCCTGCCAACTTATGTGCCCATCAGCAAGGTGTGAGAGTGTATTTTTCTCTATATTTGCCCAGGATACAGATACTATTCCTTGGTGAATATTAGTAGCTTGATTTCATTATCTTATGCACAAACGCCCCCACACTTACTTGTACATCTGTGTGTGTCTGATTGTATGTCTATAATCACTCTTACAGAATATATTTTATCTCATAAACATGTCAGTCTGTTACATCGAGTGAGTTTGTAAACATATAATTCTGATATGTCTGCTCCTAAATATACTTATCTTGACTTCCCAGGTGCCTGTACAAACATCACCCACAGCCAGTGTCAGATGCTGCCCTACCAAACCACGCTAACACCTCTCTTCTCGATTGTCAAAAACACGGAAGTGGAGAAGTTCCTCAAGTTCTTCATGTACCTCCATCGCCTCAGCTGCTACCAACATATCATGCTTTTTGGCTGTAGCCTCGCCTTCCCTGAGTGCACTGGTGATGGTGATGACAGGTATTTTGGAATCAAAATCATTCTGTGATAAGGGTCAGTTGTAACAGAGGTGTCTGAGAGGAATGAAATCATCCCAAGCTACCACCGTTTATTTTTGTTAAAGGAGAAAATATCCCATACCCGTCGTAGCCACTTGTAACTCTTTGAAACTGGAATTTTTTTTTTGTGAAAACCTGGAATACTTTTATTTCTGGAGAGAAATTATTCTGGATATGAGATTGAGGCAATCAGCTGGGAACCGAGGAGCTGTTTCCGTGAGGGTCTAGCAGAAGACAGCACACTCAAAGGGGTGACTGAAAAGAGTTTATTGAAGAGAAAATTTATAGAGGTATGGACAGGTTAAGAGGCCAAATGATGGGAGGCATCAGGGTCTCGTGATAGGGGATGCAGTTCCACCACCCAAGACGTGGAGGGGGAAAAAGGGCGGACCGCAACTGGAGAGAGTTGTAGCTATGGGCAAGGGGTCTTCCAACCAGCCAAGTCCTGCGACCCTATGCAGAGGAGCACAGCCACCAGCAGCCAGCCTGTCAGCCCTGCAGGAGAGAGGAAAAGTAAATACTCCCACCTCACTCCACTCCTGGCCTCCCGTCTGCCGGGGCCTCCTCCCACCATCCAAACTCACCCACAGCCATTGGGCAAGGGTGTGTCATTGATGTGAGCACAATAGATGAGATCTAAAATCTCATCCAAATATTATTGGGTCTAACGTCCCAAATCTCATCCTCTGAAACAGACATAGGTGAGATGCTGGGTAGTTCTTACGGTCAACACTAGAGCCCAGAGCAGGGTGAGGAGGGTAGAGGGTGATGCAGAGGGACAGAGAATGCCTAGTACAATATCAAATAAGATTAGAAAGAATTTTCTTATTTTGGGTGGGGGAAAGAACATTTGAGTGTGTGCTTGTGGATGTGTCTTGTAAGCTCATTTTTTTTTTTTGAGATAAAGTTGACATATAACATTATATTGGTTTCAGGTGTACCACATAATGATTCAATATTTGAATATATTGCCAAATGATCACCACAGTAAGTCTAGTTAACATCCATCACCACACATAGTTATAAATTTTCTTTTTCTTATAATGAGAACTGTTAAAATCAACTCTCTTAGCAACTTTTAAATATACAATACAGTAGTCACCATGTTGTATATTACATCTCCATGAATTATTTAGTTTATAATTGGAAGTTTGTACTTTTTGACCATCATCACCTTATTGAAATAACATAATTTCAATATTACATTATTGTATTGAAATAATTTTCAATAAGAGTAAATCAATGAAAAGTATGTTATGGAATTTTTTAAGTTTACTAAGTATACATTTTTTAAATTTTTGCAAAGCATGTGTTAAATACATAATCACATAAAACATCAATTATTTCCTGAATTAAAATGTTAGGGAGTTTTCAGAATAATAATGGTAGAATGAAATTCATTTTCAAGTGCACGTAGGTTCCATGTTATTTGTACTAATTTAGTTAGTGTATAAAATATGTTTTGAACGGGAGGAAGGCATTCATTGTTTTGATTGGGGAAAGCCTACATTGCCACAGAATAAAATCTGCGTAGAAGAGAAATAGTAGATTGTTTATTGTAGAAGTAAGTAAAGAACTATGAGCAGATACTGCTTTCAGGAAAACATTTCACTAGAAAGAATCATATGCAGAGCATGCTTTCATGGTAACAAGAGAGAAACAGTGGCGGTATAACATGGCGGTTGTAATATTTTTCTAGAGCTGCTGTAACAAATTACTACAAGCTGGGTGGCTTAAACAGACCTTTGTTCTCTCACAGTTCTAGAAACTAGAGATGTAAAATCTGACAGGGCCGTGCTCCCTGTGGGGGTTGTGAGGGGGGTAGAAATCATTTTCTCCCTTCGCCTGCTTCCGGTGGTTTCAGGCTTTCCTTGACCTATGGCCACGTCACCCCATGCTCTCCCTCCATCCTCACATAGCTTTCTCTGTGTGTCTCTCTTCTCAAGTGAGGACACTTGTCATTGGTCTAGGTAGCCAAGATGATCTCATCATCTCAAGGTTCTTGACTTAATTATGCCCACAAAGACCTTTTTTTTTTTTTTCCCAAATAAGGTAACATTCACAGATTCCAGAAGTTAGGACATGGACACATCATTTTGGGGCCCTCCATTCAACACACGACAGTGGCTAAGAAAGCAGGCCACGTGCCTCATCCTTCTCACCTGTAAAATGGAGATAATAGCTGAACCTCCTTTGCAAAGTTCACATGAGGATCAAATGACAGAGGGTGCCTGGCTTTTATGAAGAGCTCAAGAAATGTTAGCAATGGCTATCAAATCATGGGTTGAGGAGGTGAGGAAGTACTAATGAAATTAAGAGCATAAAGAGTATTTCTAACACATGTTAAGTATTGAAGGATTGCAAAAAAAGAATGTGGAATACCATATGGATTAAAAGAAAATAAGGTCAAATACTCAAGGCTGTTGGAGTTGGATTCTTGTTCCACTTCTTAATTTCAAATATTTTCACTTACCACTCTTTTCTTGATTTTCTCTATGGAGCCATATGGGTGCATAAATAAAACAATGAAAGAAAGGTTCCTGGAGACTCTGAACTCATTTTGGTCACCCTTCTTAATATAACTCAATCTCCACTCTCACTTAAATCAGTTGTAAAATTCCGGTTAAGCTCCTCATAGTCTTCAGAGCACTTTTAGGTAAAATTTGTTTTTCTCCTGACCTGGTTCATCCTGAAAAAATGCTCTCCTGTAAGTGTTTTCCATTTTCTGTTATAATGGATAATAATTTATAGTCACTTTTCAGATATACTTTGGGGACTTACCCTATTTTTTATTGTTACATTTATTATTATATTTAATTTTATAATTATACTTCCAGACCAGTGCTTCCTGCTGTCATTTAGTGTGTGCATGGAACCAGAAGCTAAATTTAATAAGCAAAGTAAGTTCATAAAGGTAAAATGTATTGTAGAAAATAGTGTAAATACAGTTTTCTTATAATTCATTATTTTTGATCATCCATTATACTAATTTTCTCTAACTATTCAAATAATGGAGAATTGCTTATATTCCATCCTAGACAAAATAGCTAATATTTAAATTTTAGTTTAAAAAGATTAGTGGGATATATAAATAGTATGGTTTTTAATCTGCCCCTTGAGACCGCAAATGCTCATTAACTACATTTTATAACAATAAACGTTAACAGTTTTTATTTAGACGAGGGTTGCTATTAATAAATATGTATATCATATACTATAACATAGGCTAACTGAAGTGGTACATAATTTATATGGATTCAGTGAAATTTATCTTGAACTATAGAGATCTCATTGATAAATCATTTGGATAGCCTTAAAAATATATGTGTTAGAATGAATAGCTTAAAAATATCAGCAAGTAGCTGGAGAGAAATCCACAATTCCTGGGCCAGGAGAATAACAGTTGTTTCTGGATGGCTTTTTGACACACCAGATACAATTAAGGTCTCTGGAAGAGAAAACAGGTATTGCAAACACATGCTTTTGATGTGTAATTATCACTCATACCCAAGTTGTTTAAATAATGGGCCTATACTATTGTCAAAACTGAAGGGGGTTCAGTTTGGCTTGGAAGGTCCAGTTTTGCTTCTAGAAGACACCCAGGAGACCCGCTAATGTGGGGTGACTGTCACCCCACTCACATCTTCTGATACTTTGCAGAGAAACTCTGTGCTCATGAGATGAGTCCTTAACATTAAAAACTTGACATGTTTGCTATTGATTTTTTTTTTCCCTCTGGACTATTGATTTGTCACTAGGTCCTTCGCAGAAATTCTTAATAGCTGTGGAAATGGAAATAAAAATTCTTAATTTAGCCAGATTACTTGAGATTAAAGATTATATTTCAAACCTAGGAACTACAGGACAGTTTTCTGTTAATGTACTTAATCCCTGTAGGATTGTGATACGAATCAAATGTGTTTCTTCAAATTAGCTTCTTAAAAAATGCTATGCTTTTTCCCAAATAAGTATGTTGACTGGAAATTAGAAAATTTAATCTGGCAACTACAGAGAAAGCACTTGAGGGGCTCCTGGGTGGCTCAGTTGGTTAAGGGTTTGCCTTCGGCTCAGGGCATGGTCCCGGTGTCCTGGGATCAAGCCCTGTGTCGGGCTCCTTGCTCAGTGGAGAGTCTGCTTGTTCCTCTCCCTTTGCCCCTTGTGCTCTCTTTCTCTCTCTCTCACTCTCTCAAATAAATAAAATCTTAAAAAAAAAAAAAAGCACTTGAAAGTTTGGGGGCAGATGAAACCTAATTCTGCCAATTGCCAGTTATAAGACCTTGGGCATTTTAGTTAGCCTTCTGACCTGCAGTTTACTCATCTCTATAATGAGAGCCTTCATAAGCTGCAATTTGTGTGTGTTGAACAGAATGATTTATATAAAGTGCCCATACATGGTCTACACTATATGGCACAGAGTAACTTCTCCATGAACAGTAACTTACTATTATTAATAGAGTAGTCAATGATGATAAGTAAATTTTCTGGGAGGGTATAAACTTCATCACTTCTTTCGGAGATGCAAGATTTGCATTTTTTCCCCATTCTTCCCACCTTCTAAACCTGATTAGTAATGTTGAGCATCATTTCATGCTCTGTATGTCTTCTTTGGAAAAATATCTATTCAGGTCCTCTGCCCATTTTTTAAATGGATTTTTTTTGGTGTTGTGTTGTATAAGTTTTTATATATTTTGGATATTAACCCCTTATCAGATATATCATTTTCAAATATCTTCTCCCATTCAGTAAGTTGCCTTTTTGTTTTGTTGATAGTTTTTTTCGCTGTGCAAAAGGTTTTTATTTTGGTGTAGTCCCAATAGTTTTGTTTTGTTTTTGTTTTCCTTGCTAGAGGAGACATATCAAGGAAAATGTTTCTATGGCTAGTATCAAAGAGATTACTGCCTGTATTTACTTCTAGGAATTTTATGGTTTCAGGTTTCACATTTAGGTCTTTAATCCAGTTTGAGTTTATTTATTTTTTTAAAGATGTATCTATTTATTTTAGAGAGCGAGAATGAGAGAGTGAATGAGCAAGCATGAGTAGGGGAGGGGTAGAGGGAGAGAATCTTAAGCAGACTCCCCACTGAGCACAGGGCCCGATGTGGGGCTCAATGTCATGACCCTGAGATCATGATGTGAGCTGAAACCAAGAGTTGGATGCTTAACTGATTGAGCCACCCAGGCACCCCAGAGTTTATTTTTGTGAATTATAAAAGAAAGTGGTCCAGTTTAATTCTTTTGCATGCAGCTGTACAGTTTTCTCAACACCATTTGTTGAAGAGACTGTCCTTTCCTCATTGTGTATTCTTGGCTCTTTTATCGTAGATTAATTGACCATAAAATTGTGGGTTTATTTCTGACTTCTGTTGTATTGTTCTGTGTGTCTATTTTTTGTGCTGGTACCATACTATTTTGATTACTATAGCTTTGTAGTATATCTTGAAGTCTGGGATTGTGATACCTCCAGCTTTGTTCTTATTTCTCAAAATTGCTTTGACTATTTGAGGTCTTTTGTGGTTCCATCTAAATTTTAGTATTATTTGATCTAGTCCTCTGAAAAATGTCTTGGTATTTTCATAGGGACTGTATTGAATCTGTAGATTGCTTTGGGGAGTATGGGCATCTTAACAATATTAATTCTTCTAATCCATGAGCATGGGGTATCTTTCCATTTATTTGTGTCATCTTCAATTCTTTCATCAGCGTTTTATAGTTTTCAGGGTGCAGGTCTTTCACCTCCTTGGTTAAGTGTATTCTGAGGTATTTTAATATTTTTGGAGCAATTGTAACTGGAATTGTTTTCTTAATTTCTCTTTCTGCTATTTGTTATTAGTGTATAGAAACACTACTGATTTCTGATTTCTGTAACTTTTCTGACTTCACTTATTACTTTTAATAGTTTTTTGGTGGATTCTAGGATTTTCTATATATAGTATATCATCTGCAAATAGCAGCAATTTAACTTTTTCCTTACTAATATGGATGCCTCTTATTTCTTTTTCTTTTTTGATTGCTGTGGCTAGGATTTCCAGGATTACGTTTAATAAAAGGGTGAGAGTGGACATCCTTGTCTTGTTCCTGATTTTATAGGAAAAACTTTCAGTTTTTTATCATTGAGTATGATGTTGACTGTGGGTTTTTTATATATGGCCTTTATTATGTTGAGGTATGTTTCCTCTAAACCCACTTTGTTGATAGTTGAATTTTGGATGTTGAATTTTGTCAAATGCTTTGCCACATCTATTGAGATGATCATATGATTTTTATTATTTGTTTTGTTGATGTAGTGTATAATGTTGATTGATTTGCAAATCAACTGAACTATCTTTGCATGCCTGGAATAAATTTCATTGATCATGGTGAATGATCCTTTTAATGTATTGTTGAATGTGGTTTTCTAATATTTCAGTTGAGGATTTTTATATTTATGTTCATCAGCAATATTGGCCTGTAGTTGGGTTTTTTTATATGGTACCTTTGGTTTTTGCTTCTAAAATTTTGATAGTAAATCAAGATTGGAATTCTGCTATGTTGCTAACTTCCATTCACTTTATGTTCATCTTTTAAGCTTTGGCTTTTGCTAAAGTCTTGGTAGGTAAATAAAAGTTATAGGCCCATTTTTGTTTCAGTCCCTAGGGAGGAAGAAAAAATGTTAAAAGAAACAAGTGATATTAAAAATTGCCTTTTGGAAGGCACAATTTGTTCATTTCTCTTAAATGCCCTAGGTTCCCTTTTAGAAGCAGCAGAGTTCCCTGGAAAAATTGAGCCCATACTCCAGTTCTCATTACTTAAAGTTACAATAAAAGTTCCCTGTCATTTCAAATATACAGATGCTTTGGTCTTCCTATTCTGACTCCTTTGTATTACTAAAGATGGCCATATTACTAAAATGGCCTCTAGGTGAATAATCAAGATGGGTACCAAAATTATTACTGGAATGATTAAAAAATATTTGCTGTGCTAGAATTCTAAAACATCTCCCCCATCATCCAATTTATACTCACAGTTTCTACTACCGCACAGCATTGTATTGCCACACCATTTCTGAATTAAATTTTACTGACAATGTAATCAGAGAGTAAAATTTATGTGCTTTTAATGTAATTTTAGAGGGCTTACTGTGTTCTTAAATGTGTTATTTTATAAGACAGCATGGGCCAAGCTCCTGCGTAAATGCAACCCTGAAATCATCTTAAAAGCTAATTGGAAAATACAGCTTGCTTTAAAACAATTTTTTGAAGTATTCATTTATTATATCAAGTCAGCATAGGCTTACTTTATTATCTTTTTCTAAGTGGAGAATAATTATATACTGCTAATTTATTTTACTAAAGATTTTATCTACGTCCCAAAAACTCTATTGTGTCACATTTGGGAATGAATGGAAACATTACAGAATTAACATTTTTTTCATAATTATAATTTTAAAAATTTATATAGATCAGTAGTCAAATAAAGGTGAGCTTTGTTGATATAGTCTGAAAGCCATTTGCCACTTACTTCCCTGAGTTTATCAACGAACTGGGAAGCAGCAGGCTTTTTTAGCCAAACCAGTGCTGACTACATGGCTGTTGAGATGGTCAATTGTATGACTCTTTCCTTTTCAACGTCAGTTAATCTAGTGTAGTCTGCTAGACTAATCTAACAGTTAGTCTCGTCTGCCTCTTGGCATTATACATAGAATATTAAATGATAAGTAAGGTTCCATTTTATGAGCCAAAATGGCTCCAAATGTGGGTAAGATATAGTCAGATAACTCATATTACTTTTATTTCACAAAGACATAAAGCTAGAGAATCAGGTCATGACAGCTCAGCTCTTTCTAACAATGCCCTGTCACATCACTGACTGTGTCTCAAGCACACACATTTTATCAAGCTCAGTGGAGTCATTTGCTTACTTTTCTCAATAATTCATTGGTATCACACGGATGTGAGTAGAATTTAGATTTAATATTTCTGATTCAATTCATTTGAAGATCCATATGTAAGGCATCATTTCATGATGTACAAAAAATCAAAACAGCTGCAAAAATAATTTAACAATTGCAAGTTTCTTTTCTGATTTGTTAATCTTCTATCCCATGGGCCCTGGTAGTATGCCAAGTATTAATGAGAATCAGGATTGTGTTGGTTACAAGTTGTGTGGAGTTTTATATTCCCTTTCAGGGGTGGTTGTGTGGTTTTACATTATTCACACTCAATTCAAGCCGTGTTTATCTGTTGGTATTTCCTTGTTTTTCTATTTTAAGGGTGACCCCCTACTATTGGCATATAAACAAGGCACTTAATCTGTAAAGTTTTCATCCATAACAATTTTACTGACATTTTCCTCGTACATGAGAATTATTTCAAGATTGAACAGTACTTGTAAAATTTGCTGACCTAATGGGGGGGAAATCACATGAGCAGGGCCAGCTTGAGCTCTTATATAATCCATATAAGTTGAGAGTTAGGTAGTGATGGTTCTGATCCCAGCTTTGCTGACAGCTTCATTCCAAGCAGGCCACTGAATTAGCTCCTGCATGTGATTCCTTTATTTTGTCAACAAATATTTGCTGACTGCACATACTAGGTATAAAGCCGCAAACAAAATGAAATCCTTGACCTCATGGAACTTTTATTATATTGAAGGGAAATAAGCAAATAAATAGATAACAAATAAAAAATTAAAATAAATACATAAATAGTGGTACATACTAGGTATAAAGCTACAAACAAAATGAGATCCTTGACCTCATGGAACTTTTATCATATTGAAGGGAAATGAGCAAATAAATAGGTAACAAATAAAAAATTAAAATAAATAAATAGTAGTATATCAGACAGTGATAAGTGCAACGGAAAAAATTTCAGCAAGGAATTAGAGAGCATTGGGAAAGTGGGAGTGTGGTGGCAAGGGGGGCAATTTTAAGCAGAGTGTTGTTCAGCGAAACTTCACTGAGACCTGTGAGGACATGAGAATCCAGGAGATGAGGGAAACCTGGATATCTGTTGGTGTTTCCATTTTATTTATGCTTTTAGCAAGCATTTATTGGCACCTGCAATGTGCCAGGTGCATAGTTTGATGCTGGGGATGTGCGGATGAATAAAATAAAGTTCTGCCTTCAAAGAACTCAGCATAATAGGGGACCAGACATGAAAGCAATTAAATTGTTGTACAGTGTGATCAGTTTACCAAGTGTGGGGATAGCAGAGAGACAGAGGAAGAACTCTTTCCATCTGGCATTATTAGGGAAGGCTACTACCAGGGAGGAAGTAACAGCTAAATTGGTTTGAGAGGATGGAAAGAAGTTTGCCATGTAGACAAGGTGGAATAGGAAGGCATTTCAGGTAGAGTAACATTCTAGATCTATCGTATATTAGGGGACCTACAACTAGTTAAATTTTACTAGGATATAAAATGGGGAGAGAACAAACATATTTTAGGGAATTTTAAGAAGTGAAATTAGCAGCACTTAGTGATTAATTGCATATGAACTTTGGGGTTGAGGACAAGGCAAAGGGTTTTGGGCTTGGGACTTGGGTAGATAGTATTACCACCAAGAAAGTCATGTATATCAAAGGAGGAGCAGGGGCTGTGGTGGTGAGGGGGTTGGGTTAATATTGACATAGTATTTGTATCTGGTTCAAGAAGTGCATGACAGCACTATTCCTTTCAGAGGAGTTAAAAACATTTTTTCTTCCGTAAGAGATGACCTGATTTATACTTTCATTGAGTGGTTTGCTAGTCAACTGGCTCCCTGAAAAAAACCAAACTGCTGATTTCTGCATGGGTTGCCTGCATACCCCTATGAGAGGCTGTGGCTCCTACCAGCCTTCTCCCTATGGCTTTCTCTAAGTTCCAATAACTCCTCCTTTCCTTGTTCCTTAAGACTGGGTGCTAACAGAACCTGTCCCAGCATGGTACACTAGCCCTTGCTGGTTTTCCTAAACCCTGCCAGCACCTTTGTTAAGTGGTCCTTTCCTTCAACACTCTGCAGTGATCCTAATTCTGTGGGTCATTTCTTTCCTGCTGGAACCATGGCTATTACACATAAAAATAAGACAGACATAGTCTTTGCTTTTAAAGAGCTTCAGACCAGTATGACCCCCAACTACCCTGACATTTCCTCTTATTTCTCTTCTGATGTGATACAAGGACATACAAACACTCTCTTGTACACTTTTCCATCTCCATGTTCAGTGAAGCTGGAAACCAAGGAAACCTCTTTCCCACCTCTGTCCTACCCCATCTAAACCACAGCTGTTATGGTCTCTTGAGGCCAACAGAATATGCTTGCATAGGAAGTTGACACTGTTGGTCCATCAAAGAGCGAGCAAGCCATCTGTTATTTTTGTGTTTTCCAGCAGTGGTGATGAAGTCATGCTCTTGTGTAATTTGTGGATTTATTCCTGTGTTACCTGTGGCTCATGTTTATGCAAAGAGGCCAGCTAGGTGACACACTTTGGAGCACTGGGCTGGAGTCCATAGTATCTGCCTATGAGATCTCTTCTTTAGGTTTCAGTTTCCTCACAATGTAAAAGGAGGAAATAGGTGTCAATTACCTTGCAAGTCTTAACATTCTTTTCATGATGAAGGTCTGCAGCTTTGGGAGCTGCCTGTGACTATGACTTTGTAAGCCTTGTCCACTGAGCAGCTCAGCTTAACAAAGAAAATTTAGGAGTATGTTTTTTAAAAATGATTGTATGAGTTTTGTCAATGAATACATCTAACTCAGTAGCATGTTTCTGACCAAGTGATATATCAGAGAAAAGTATATTAGTTACCTACTGCTGCTTAACAAATTACCACAAATTTAGCAGCTTACAACAATGCGCATCTAGCTCTTTTTGTGCTTAGCAGAGCCATGTCTAATGGTCCCAAGAAGCATCTGAAGCATGTAGCAGTTCCAAAGCATAGGATGCTGGATAAGCTGACTGGGTGTGTTTGCCCCTCGTCCATCTACTGGTCCCCATAAGCTAAAAGAATGTCTTCCTCTCCATGTATCATACGACCTCACTGATATGAGGAATTCTTAATCTCAGGAACAAACTGAGGGTTGCTGGAGTGGTCGGGGGTGGGAGGGATGGGGTGGCTGGGTGATAGACATTGGGGAAGATACGTGCTACGGTGAGCGCTGTGAATTGCGTAAGACTGTTGAATCACAGATCTGTACTTCTGAAACAAATAACGCAACATATTTTAAGAAAAAAGGAAAAGAAGAAGATAGCAGGAGAGGAAGAATGAAGGGGAGTAAGTCAGAGGGGGAGACGAACCAGGAGAGATGATGGACTCTGAGAAACAAACTGAGGGTTCTAGAGGGGAGGGGGGCGGGGGGATGGGTTAGCCTGGTGATGGGTATTAAAGAGGGCACGTACTGCATGGAGCACTGGGTGTTATGCACAAACAATGAATCATGGAACACTACACCAAAACAAATTATGTAATATATGGTGATTAACATAACAATAAAAAAATTAAAAAAAACAAAAAGAATGTCTTCCTCTCATCTTTTTCCTAAGGAATCAGACTTAACTATGACCTAACAGAAGATGAAGTAAAGATCTGTATACAGCATTTTATTAAGATTGGTGGCGAAGTTCAAACTGATATAACCTACCCTGCTGGTTTTCTAGATGTCATCAGCATTGACAGGACTGGGGAGAATTTCCATCCGATCTGTGACACTAAGGGTCGCTTTGCTATTCATTGGATTACACCTGAGGAGGTCAAGTATAAGTTGTGTAGAGTGAGAAACACCTTTGGGGGTTGGGGGGAGGAATTACTCAGCCGGTGATTGTGTAAAGTGAGAAACACCTTTGGGGGCTGGGGGGAGGAATTACTCAGCCGGTGACCCGTAATACTTGCATCACCCACTATCCCGATCCCCTCATCAAAGTGAATGACACCATTCAGACTGATTTGGAGAGTGGAAAGATCACTGATTTCATCAAGTTTGACACTATGGTGATCAGAGGTGCTAATCTGGGGAAAATTGGTGTAATCACCAACAGAGAGAGACACCCTAGTTCTTTTGATGTAGTTCATGTGAAAGATGCTGATAGCAACAACTTTGCCACCCAGCTCTCTGACATTTTTGTTGTTGGCAGAGGCGACAAACCATGGATTTCTCTTCCCTGTGGAAAGAGTATCTGCCTCACCATTGCTGAAGAGAGAGACAAGAGATGGGTGGCCAAACAGAGCAGTGGGGAAAGGGTCTCTAGGTGACATGATTGGAAGTCTTTTTACTTAATTAAAGATAATACAGCAGGATTAAAATAAAAAATAAAAAATAATGATAGTACCTATCTATTATCCCATAGTTTCTGTGGATCCTCAATCTAGGAATGACTTATGTGGGTCCTCTGCTTTAGGGTTTGTCATATGGGTACAATCAAGGTATTAGCCAGGGCTGGGGTCTTATCTGAATCATGTTGGAAGAAGTTTAGTTCCTCGACAGTTGTTGGATCGAGGGTCTGTTTCTAAGATGGCTGTTGGCCAGAGGCCACTCTTAAAGCCCTTGCCGTGTGGGCCCCGCAATATGACAACTTGCTTCATCAAATCCAATAAGGGAGAGAGTCTGCTAGCAATAGAGAAGTCATAATCTTATGTACCCTGATGATGGATGAGACATCTCATTGCCTTGTATTGGTTGCAAGCAAGTCTCTAGGCTGACTGACACTCAAAGGGAGGGAGGGGCTTACACAGGGCATGAATATCAGGAGGTGGGATCATTGGGACCATCTTAGAGTCTGCCTGCCACAGAGATTCTGTTTTTCTTTTTTTAGTGGTAAAAGAGTTTTAAATCCTAAGCTCTTCTAATATATTTAAAGTTTAGTTTATGTGCCAAAAATAAAAAGTGACAGCTAAATGCAACGTGAGACCCTGAGTGGAGATCTTAGAAATATTTGAATAGAATTCTTAAAGGTGTTGTACCAATATTAATTTTCAGATTCTGATAATTATACTGCAATTATATTACAGAAGATGTTTGCCTTGGGCGAGCTTGGATGAAGGATATATGGAAACTTTCTGTAATGTTTTTATAAATTGTCTCTAAGTCAAAAAGTAGGTCAAAGTAAAAATTTAGAAAAAGTGATTTGTAAAATTTAAAAATCCATAACTGTATAAGCCTACTTTGTGGCCATAGCTTGTTTAGTAATTTTAACATTATGTCTTTATCAGAACTTTTTTTGCAGATAGCATTTATAAATTTGGGGAGTAATGGAAAGATATTGGTCAAAGGGCACAGTAAAGGAAAAAAACTGTAATTTCTTTTGTAAATAAAGCAAACAATTTTAGTAGACAAATTCATTAAAAATTATATAGATATATACAGTGGAATATTATTCAGCCATCAAAAAGAATGAAATCTTGCCATTTGCAATGATGTGCATGGAACTAGAGGGTATTATGCTAAGCAAAATAAGTCAGTCAGAGAAAGACAAATACCGTATGATTTCTTTCACTTATATGTGGAATTTAAGAAACAAAACAGATGATCATAGGGGAAGGGGAAGAAAAATAAAATAAGATAAGAACAGAGAGGGAGGCAAACCATAAGAGGCTCTTAACTCTAAGAAACAAACTGTGGGTTGCTAGAGGGGAGGTGGGTGGGAGGAGGGGGTGATGGAGTGATGGGCATTAAGGAGGGCACTTGATGGAATGAGCACTGGGTGTTATAAGCAACTGATGAATCACTAAATTCTACCCCTGAAACGAATAATACACTAAATGTTAACTAAATTGAATTTAAATAAAAAATTAAAAAAAATTATATAGGTAAAATCTACCACTTTTTTTGGTTAATTATTTTAGAATGTTCTTCCTAGTGACAATACCATAAAAGCTTCACTACCACTATATAACAGAATTATTTATATATTTGTTTATATGTATTTGTTTCAACAAATAATTACAGAGATGATGTAACATAACAGTTCTCTTCTTGAACTTTAGTTTGAAATGTGTTAGGGACTTGTAACACCAAAAGCACTTTACACGTCAATTTAAAATAATCACCAGTTCTAAAATAGTATTCTGATAGCCAAATCCAACTCTTTCCCTGTGCAGAGCACTGTTTTCAGATGTCAGTCAGCTTGCTGCTTGGATGCAGACACTCATGTTCCAAAATAGTGTGGTCTGTCTCACCACACTGTTCCATGTGATGAAAAGCCAAATAGTTCAACCCCTCATAGGCAGTTGGATTTCCTGCAAAGCAAGAACAAATGGTTGCTCGTTTTGCTCACTGTTTGAAAGGGCTCCTTGTTATAAATACTCTATCACTATTTCACATGTCCTGGTCCAGCAATTTGAAGCTTATGGGTCTCGGTTGGTTACACCTCTTAAGAGAGCTATTTGGAAACACTCTAGACATTTTTCTTAGGTCCTATTTTTAGAATGGAAGGCCTAATGGTACTTTAATGTCTCTATATATTCCCAGAACAAATCTCAAGAAAAAGTGTCTGTTACCTTTTGAAATTTAACAAAGCTGGTTGGATTATCACTGCTCCTCTGAGAAGTATTATGTTAAAGAATCAATTTTGATTTACAGAATATTAGTGGTAAAAGGACCATGGAAAATCAGCTCGTTCAAACCCCTCACTTTTCAAATGAGGAAAGTGTGAGTCTTGGTGTGAGTGAACTGTTGGCCCAATATCAGACAGTGAGGAGTATGGAAGTTTTAGAATGGTAGACTTAGGTTTTCCTGCAGAAGATAACTGTGGTAAGAGTCAATAACAGTCAGTTTCTGAGACAAGATTCAGCTTTAGAACATGAAAATAGTCTGCTGGGCCCTTGTGTGAAACTTTATTGCTCTTATAGAAGATTCTGAGGAAAGATGTGGAGTCATCCAAAAATATGGGTTCAGGAGTGAGGAAAGGTCCAGAAACCTCTTGGGAGGATTGGGCCCGATGTGTAGATAGCTTCTCAAAGATCTTGCCCCGCACTCCCCTGCCGACTATGTCGGATGAGTGTTTCCCCCTGTAAATGGCACCTGGCATTCCATCAATTAGAGATTCCTTTGCTCCAGCAAACAATCTTCTAATGATGCAAAAAACCTTTGGGAGGGTTAAGTGTCCATCCGTTATTATGAATTACTCTGTGTTATTTTCATCTTTCTTCTTCTTTGGCAGCCTAATTGGGATCTGATCATTTGGGGAATGTAGTTTTGATTGTAGGAAGGGAAGAAAATGTTGATGAGCCAGAAACCCTCTGGTGGAGATGGCCGTCTAAGTGGGGTGGCCAGGGTGGTGTCAGAAGCTGGGACCCAGGTCGGGGACTAGAAGGCAAGGGCAGAATGCTGAAGACAAACCCAGATTGCTTGCAGTTTTACTCTGGGCTGTCTCACATGTGGAAAAGAAAGAGAAATGACTTTATCCTTCCCTGGTGTTCCTTAGCTCCTTTGGCAAATACTGATTCATTGCAGGTTAACTAGGAGTTTGTGGAATGAAGGGAGAACCCAACCCCGTGTATATGGTTGGTCCACTCAGAAAGTGCATGCAAGCATGCCTGGTTTAATTGCACTTTGCCTTATTGTGCTTCACAGTTGTTGCATTTTTTTATAAATCTTCGGCAACCCTGTGTGGAGCAAGTCTAGGTACCATGTTGCCAACAGCCTTTGCTCACTTCATATCTCTGTGTCACATTTTGGTAATTCTTGCAGTATTTCAAACCTTTTCATTAGTATTATATTTGTTATGATGATCTGTCATCAGTGATTTTTGATGTACTGTTGCAACTGTTTGGAGTGCCATGATCCGCACTCACATAAGAGGGTGAACTTAATTGGTAAGTGCTGTGCGTCCCCCTGGCCTTCCCCTGTCAGTCTGCCTCCCTTCAGTCTCCTCTAGTCCCTGAGACACAACAATGTAAAAATTAGGCCAATTAATAACCCTATAATGGCCTCTAAGTATTCAAGTGAAAGGAAGAGTCATGTGTTCCTACTTTAAATCGAAAACTAGAAATGGTTAAGCTTAGTAAGGAAGGAGTGTCAAAAGCCAAGATAGGCCAAAAGCTAGGCCTCTTGTGCCACGCCCCCAAATCGTGACTGCAAAGGAAAAGTTCTAAGGAAATTAAAAGTGCTTCTCCAGTGAACACATGCATGATAAGAAAGCAGAACAGCCTTGTTGTTGAAATGGAGACAGTTTGAGTGGCCTGGATAGAAGATCAAACCAGCCACAACATCGCCTTAAGCCAAAGCCTAATCCTAAAGCTTAAAGCAGGGCCCTAACTCTCTTCAATTCTGTGAAGACAGAGAAGTGAAAAAGCTACCGAAGAAAAGTTTGAAGCTATCAGAGGTTGGTTCATGGGGTTTAAGAAAAGAAGCCTTCTCTAGAACATAAAAGTGCAAGGTGATACAGCAAGTGCTGATGGAGAAGCTGCAGTGAGTTACCCAGCAGATCCAGCTAAGTAAGTAATCAAGGTGGCCACACTGGACAACAGATTTTCAATGTAGATGAAACAGCCTTGTCTTGGAAGAAGATGCCATCGGGGGCTTTCAGAGCTAGAGAGAAGTCAATGCCTGGCTTCAGAGATTCAAAGGACAAGCTGACTCTCCTGTTAGGGGCTAATGCAGTTGTTGATTTTGAGTTGAAGCCATAGTTTATATACCTTTCCAGAATCTCTAGGGCCCTTAAGAATTATGCCAAATCTATTCTGCTTGTGCTCTATAAATAGAACAACAAAGCCTGGCTAATAGCACATCTATTTACAACCATGATTTACTGAATATTTTAAGCCAGATCTACTGCTCAGAAAAAAAAAAAAGATTCAAAATATTACTGCCCATTGACAATGCACCTGGTTACCTAAGAGCTCTCTCTCTGTTGGAGACATAAAATGAGATTAATGTTTTCATGCCTCATAACAAAATATCCATTCTGCCGCCCATGGATCAAGGGGCCATTTTGACTTTCAAGTCTTATTATTGAAGAGATACATTTCATAAGACTATAGCTACCATAGATAGTGATTCTTCTGACCGATCTGGGCAAAGTAAATTGAAAACCTTCTGGAAAAGACTCATCATTCGAGATGCCATTAAGAACATTCATGATTCATGGAGAAGGATCCAAATACCAACATGAACAGGAGTTTGGAAGAAGTGGATTCCGACCCTCGTGGAGGACTTTGAGGGGTTCCAGACTTCAATGGAGGAAGTAAGTGCAGGTGTGGTGGAAATCACAAGAGAACTAGAATGAGAAGTGGAGCCTGAAGACTACAAACAATCTCATGATTCAGCTTGAACAGATGAGGGGTTGCTTCTCATGGATCAGCAAAGAAAGTGGATTCTTGAGGTGGGATCTACTCCTGGTGAAGATGCTGTGAAAATTATTGAAATGATAGTGAAGGATTTAGAATATTACATAAACTTAGCTTATCAGGCAGTGGCAGGATTTGAGAGGATTGACTTGAACTTTGAAAGTTCCTTGGTGGGGAAGATGCTACCAAACAGCATCACTGTTACAGAGAAATTGCTCATGAAAGGAAGAGTCAAAGGATGTAGCAAACTTCACTGTGGTCTTATTTTAAGCAATTGCCACAGTCACCCCAACCTTCAGCAGCCCCCACCCTGATCAGTCAGCAGCCACCAACATCTAGGCAAGACCCTGCACCAGCAAAAAGATTATAACTCACTGAAAGCTCAGATGATGATTAGCATTTTTAGCAGTATTTTTTAATTAAGGTATGTACACAGTGTATTGTGTTTTTAGACATGATGCTGTTGCATACTTAACAGACTGTAGCAGAGTGTTAACGTAACTTTTATATGCAATGGGAGACCAAAAATTTCATTTGATTTGTTTTATTGTGATATTCACAATATTCTATTGTGGCAACCTGCAGTATCTCTGATATTAAGTATCAAGTTTTGAACTAACCTTGAGTTGTGCTTTTGGAGCACACATTCCTGAAGTATGGATTCACATGAATAGAGTGTTTAACCAAAGTGAGTCCTGGGATCAGTCTGGCTGGGTTTGAATCTTGGCTCTGACATTCACTACGGCAGAGATCTTGGGCAAGTGTCTTAGTTTTCCTGTGCTTCATTTTTTTTTTATTTGTATATTTGGGATGATAGTAGTAGTACTTATCACTTAGGGCTTTAATGAGAAATGAGTGAGTTAATGCATGTAAAGCACTTAGAACAGAGCCTAGCAAAGTGTTGCAAAGCAATTGCATAAGAATTCTATGATCTGATTCGTCAACCGTGTCCTTCAGTTTTATTTGAGAAAATATAGTCTCTAACTTCTCTAGGATAAGATTTTTGTTTTTTGAGAGAGAAAGAATGAGAGATCATGTGATGGGGTGGGGAAGCAGACGGACAGAGGGAGAGAGACAATCCTAAGCATGGTCCACATCCAGAGCCCAGTCCCTGGTTGGGCTCAATCTCAAAACCCTGAGATCATGACCGAGCCGAAACCAAGAGTGGGTCGCTTAACTGACTGAGCCACCCAGGTGCCCCTCCGAAATAAGATTTTAAAATGTTATTTAAGTGACGCTTTCTTAGTCCCATAAATATCTATGTATTTCCCGTTGGTGGTCAGCTGTCTTCCTTACACCAAGGAACTTGTCTGGACCAATTCATAATTTTATGGCCCAAACCTAATCTTTCCACATGGCAAAACCTCGCTTTCCACATCTTCACTAACAAAATTTAGTAGGTAGATAATTATGTGGAGATCAGGATTCTACAAGGTACTGAGTTTCAAGACAAGTTCCTGAGAGGAAATGAATTACATTCATTTACATCTGAATGTAATTGTCCAGTACCCCTTTTCCATATTTGTATATAGAACAAGATCCCTCTTCTCAAGATTCTATTACAGGGCGCCTGGGTGGCTCAGTTGGCTAAGCGGCTGCCTTCGGCTCAGGTCATGATCCTGGAGTCCCAGGATCGAGTCCCACATCAGGCTCCCTGCTCGGCGGGGAGTCTGCTCCTCCCTCTGACTCTCTGCCCTCTCGTGCTCTCTATCTCTCTCACTCTCTCTCTCTCAAATAAATAAATAAATAAATCTTAAAAAAAAAAGATTCTTTTACAGACTCTTATCAGTTCTATTTTAACTCAATAGCTGGTGTATCCCATTATGTTTCTGCAATTCAGAGAAGTATGAATGGGGAATTTTAATGTTCTTGTTTAATCAAGGGATTTTTAAAGCCGAATTATTCGGTCTTTATGTGAAAATAGACAATATGGAAGAGTAGATAGAACATAAAACAAAAGTTCAAACACCTGGATTCTCTTCCTGCTTCTGCCATTAAGAAGATGTGTGATCTCGAGTCCATCCCAGAATCTTCCTGGGCCTGTCTCAAATGGAGGATTTGAACCAGGCATTGCTTAAGGTTTGTGACAGATCCCATATTGTATGCTTGTGCAACATCCCAGTGACCCTACCGAGTGAAGGGTGTGCTTTGCCTTGACTGACGTGTATGGTTTCTTTCCCAGTTTCCTTAAAACCATTTGAAATGGCTTTGCCAGATCCCCAGCCAGGGTGAGAGAGGCATTCTGTGGCTGCAAAGTAGGAAATGCCCGCTGGGTCTGCAAGAGAACAAGTCCCTGCCTTGTAACATTTCTACATTTACAACGGGAATTGTAACATTCTTGTCCAGAAGTTTGATTGCGTGGAAGATGAATAAAGGCAAGCTCTGGGGGCATCATTACTCTTACCATTAACAGTAGTTGTTTGCATTTTTCTATTTTGCAGAAGATAAAGGAGAAATCTAAGATAAATTAACTGTTTAAAAGGTGAAGATAAATAGTTTATTACTGTAGATACACAACTGAGTTGCCACTTGTCTATTTTTTTGGGCGGAGGTCCAGGAGGAGCTTTCTGTCTACCTCTCAGAGATACTTTTAATTTCTCAAAGGGAAGCTGAAGAAACGAGGTTAACTTATTTTGTGATCTACTTCTGCTTTTCCAATTTGGGGGCCTTCCTTTCTCTGTTAATTTACTCCATTTGACATGAACTAGAGCTCTTTCTCTGGTTGACAGGTTTACTTGAGCACAGGAAATCTAAAAAACAAAAATCATTGGGATAAATCCTTTTACAAGAGATAGTAGGCTGATATGCTATGGGACTAGCTTATTCCCTCTAGAATCATGGTAATAGGGTGGCTGCAATCCTTGTTTTAGGACTTAATGTAGAAATTTAAGTTGTTGACTGTAGTAAATATAAATTAAGATAATATCACGGCACTCATGGCCAACTTTAGTTTCATTGTTATTTCAAGAAGGAGTCAGTAAAAACATTAATTTTCACTTTTTCTTTTCTTCTAGCCATGGACTCCTGCCCTGTAGGTCCTTCTGTGAGGCTGCCCAAGAGGGTTGCGAATCAGTCCTGGGGATGGTGAATGCCTCCTGGCCTGACTTCCTCACCTGCTCCCAGTTTAGAAACCAAACGGAAAGCAGCAATGTCAGCAGGATTTGCTTCTCACCACAGCAGGAAAAAGGCAAGGAATGTAGGTGTCTGTGTTTCATTTCATTTAAAAAACTTTTTACTGAAATATACCGTTCATACCAGGATGTATACAAATAATGTATACTTCAATACATTTTATGAAAGTGACCAGACCCATATAACCAGCACCCAGTTCAAGAAATAGATCGCACAAAACTTGTACATGATGAATGTTCGTAGTGGCATTATTTATGGTAACCAAAAAGTGGAAACAACCCACATGTTCTTCATCTAATGTATGGATTTTTAAAAAAATAGTATATTCATACAGTGGAATATTAATTGACAGTAAAAATGCATGAACTCCTTGTGCATGATACAGTATGGATGAACCTTGAAAATGTCAAGTGAAAGAAGCAAATCACAAAAGGTCCAGCATCCCCAAAAATCTTTCAAGCTCCCTTCCAGTCCACTTACCCTCCCAAAAGAAACCTCTCTTCTTTTTTTTTTTTTTAAGATTTTATTTATTTATTAGACAGAGAGAGAGAGAGCACAGCAGGGGGAGCGGGAGAGGGAGAAGCAGACTCCCGGCTGAGCAGGGAGCCCGACACGAAGCTTGATCCCAGGACCCTGGGATCATGACCTGAGCTGAAGGCAGCAGCCTAACCAACTGAGCCACCTAGGTGCCCCAAGAAACCTCTCTTCTAAGAGAAGCCACCTAAGGTGATTTTTGTTCTGGGCTTCGTGTCAGTGGAATCGGGAAGGATGGACTCCTTTTGTATTTAGCTTCATTTGCTCAACATTATGTTTGAGAGCTTCCTTATGTTTTCCTCTTGTGGTTCATTCATTCTCACTGTTGTATAGTATCCTAATATATTATACCCCAATATATTTTTCTATTCAATTGTGGCTGGACATTTGAGTTGTTTCTAGCTATTATGAATAGTGATGTTTTGACTATTCTTGTGTATGTCTTTGATTGAACATAGCCCATATATTTATTCAGCAAAAAGTTTTTTAAAGCAGTTGTACCAATTTATATCCTCCTACCAGCAGGGTGTGAAAGCTGCAGTTGCTCCAAATTCTCCCCAACACTTGTTATTGTCAGTCTTCTTCATTTTACCAATTCTGATGATAGTATTGTGGCCTTTTGTGGTTTTAAGTTGCATTTCCCTGACAAGTTTGATTAATTTTTCAAAAAATTTTGGTGATGTGAATACCCCTTTTCATGAAGCATCTGTGCAAGTGTTTTACCATTCTTTGTTTGGGTAGTTTGCTTTTTTGTTCTTGATTTATAGTTCTTTATGTATTCTAGATATGTCAACTCTTGGGTTTATGTATTGTGAAGATCTCCCACTCTGTGGCTTTCCTTTCTTATTAGTGTCAAATTATGGAATAGAAGGTCTTAGTTTTAATGGGTCCATATTATCAGTCTTTTATTTTGTGGTTCATTTTTGGTGTCTTGTTTAAGACATCTTTTCCTACACCAAAACGTAGAAGTTTTTTTCCCTGTATTTTCTTCTCAGACCTTTATTGTTTTAGCATTTACATTTACACCTACCATATCCTAGCATTAATTTTTGTGTATGGTGAGAGCTATGGATTAACTTTTTTTCTGTGCATATATTTAACTGACCCACTGCCCTTTATTTATTTAGAGTACTATCTTTCCCCTCTGCACTATACTGTCACCTTTGTTATCGGTCAGGTGATTGATTATATAAACATCTATTTCTAGACCCTCTATTTGGCATAGAATTAAGCCAATACCACTGTGTCTGGATTCCTATAGTTTTATAAGTCTTTATATTCAGTAGTGTAAGTCCCTCACCTTTTTACTTCTTAAAGATTGTTTGCCTGTTCTTGGTCCTTTACATTTTATGTAAATTTTCAAATCACTGTGTAGTTTCCACAAATGCTTTTTGTTTTGATTTGGGATTGCATTAAATCCATAGTTCAAATTAGGGAGAATTGCTTTATAACACTGAGTCTTCCAACCCATCAAAATGATATACTATGGTAATCTTTACTTAAGTATTTTAATGAGTTATTCTTTAATTTCTGTCAATAATGTTTGGTAATTTCAACCAGAAAGATCTTGTTCATCTTCCTTTAGATTTATTCATGTGTATCTGATATTTTTTATGTCATTTGTAAATGGAATCTTTAAAAAATTTTTGTTTGTGTACAAATAAATCACATATTGATTTTTATACCTCTCTGTAGATCCATTTGGATTTTCGAAGTGCACATTATGTCATCTACAAATGACAGTTTATTTTCTCCTTTCCAATCATTATGCTTTCTGTTTCTTCTTTGTCATAGAGAAAGGTGTCAATATTTCACTTTTAATTATGTTTGCAGAAAGACTTTTACCGATACTCTGTGTCAGATTAAGGAAGTCCTTTCTATTTCTGGTTTGCTAAGGTTTTATTTTTTTAATCATGAATGGATTTTGAATTTTATCAAATGCATTTTCTACATTACTTGAGATGATGTGATTTTCTCCATATTATGTTAAAAATATAAGCTTTAGTGATGCGTAATTCATATATCATGATATTCACTCTTTTAAAATGTATAATTAACTGGTTTTTGTATACCCTTATAGAGTCATCCATAGCCATCTAATTCCAAAACATTTTTGTCACCCTAAAAAGAAACCCCATGCCCATTAGCAGTAATGCCATTTTTCTCTTCTGCCAGCCACTGGAAACCAATAATCTACATTCAGATTCTATGGATTTGCCTATTTTGGACATTTGATATAAATGGAATCATAAAAAGGGACCTTTTGTGATTTGCTTCTTTCATTTAGCATAATGTTTTCAAGGTTTACCCATATTGTAGTATGTATCAGTACTTCATACATTTTTATTGTCAGTTACTGTTCCTTTGTATGAATATACTATTTTTTAAAATCCATACATTAGTTGAGGAACATTTGGGTGTTTCTACTTTTTGTTTACTATGATGCCACAATGCATATTCAGGTGAAAGTCTTATGTGAACATATGTTTTCAATTCCCTTGTGTATATAGCTTGGAGTAGAATTGTTGTGACCAGTAATAACTCTGTTTAACACTTTGAGGAAATGCCAGTCTCATCAGCAATGTAGAAGGGTTCCAGTTTCTCCACGGCTTCACCAACACTTGTTATCCTTTTTGATTATAACCATCCTAGAGGGTAGGAAGTAGTATCTCATTGTGATTTTGTTTTGCAATTTAATAATGACTAATTATGTAGATAATTCAACATCTCATGAGCTTGTCAGTCATTTGTATGTCTTTTTAGAAGTAGCTATTCTAATAGTTGGCCCATTTTAAAATAAGGTAATTTGTCTTTTAATTGTTGAATTGTAAGAGTTCTTCATCCATTCTGGATACGAGCCCATTATCAGGTATATTATTTGCAAATATTTTCTTATGTTCTGTGGGGTGTCTTTTCAAGTAATTTTCAAATGACTTTTCTTGATTGTGTCCTTTAAAGCACAAAAGATTTTTTAACTTTGAGGAAGTTCAATGTATCTATCTTTTCTTTTGTCACTTCTGCTTTTAGTGTCATCTCTAAAAAAATCATAGCCTAATCCAAGGTCACTAATATTTACTCCTGTTTTCTTCTAAGAGTTTTAAGATTTTAACTCTCATATGTAGGTCATCAATTCATTTTAAATTAATTTTCATATGTGGTATCAGGTAGGGGTCTAACTTCATCCAGTTATCTCAGAACCAACTGTTGAAGAGACTGTTCTTTCCCTGTTGAATGGACTCAGTACCTTGTCAAAAATCAATTGGCCATAGATGTATGGGTTTATGTCTGAACTCTCAATTCTATTCCATTGATTTATATGTCTATTTTTATGTAAGTACCTACTGTATTGATTATTATAGCTTTGCAGTAAGATGATTACCAGAAGCAAAGAAGGACATTTTAAAATGATAAAAGAGTCAATCTATCAAGAAGCCATAATCAATATCAGAGCCCAGAAATATATTAAGCAAAAATGGTAGAATTAAGGGAAAAATAGTGGATAGAATTACTAGGTAGATCATCTATAAGGAGGAAGAATTGAAAAACAATATAAACCAACTTGATTTAGACAGCTATAGAATACTCTACCCAACAATAGCATAATATATGTAAACATATACACATCTCAAATTTTTAATTTTTTAACTTTAAACCTATTTGTGTCTCTAACTGTGAGTTGAACATATAGTTGAATAGTATTTTTTATGCACTAGACAAATCCTTGTCTTTTGATTGTAGTGTTTAATTCATTTACATTTAATGTAACTACTGATAAGAGAGGACCTACGTCTTTTATTTTGCTATTTGTTTTCTCTATGTCTTTTAAAAAAATTCCTCTATCTTCCATTACCTCCTTTTCTATTATATTTTTTAAAATATACCATTTTAATTTCTTATTGCTTCTTATTATATTTTTTTGAGTTGTTTTTATTGGTTGCTGTGGGACTTACAGCTAGCATCAAGTTATAACAGTCTGGTTCAAATTAATACCAACTTAATTTCAATAATTTACAAAGTTTGCTTCTGTATGGCTTTGTTCCCTATACGCTTTCCCCTTCTTTGTGCCATTATTGTCATACAAATTATATCTTTATACATTATAAACCCATCAACATAGTTTTAAAATTACTGATTTATGAGTTTGTCTATTAAATAAGATAGAATAAGAAAGGATTGACAAATAAAATATATTCATGCTGTCTCTTATATTTACCTAGGAATTACCTCTACTGGTACTTTTTATTTCTTCATGAGGATTTGAGTTACTGTCTCTTGTCTTTTCGTTTTATTCTGAAAGACTCCTTTTAGTATTTCTCATGGGGAAGTTCTGATAGTGTCTTTTGTTTATCTGGAAATGTCCTACTATAGTCCTCATTTTGGAAGGGTAGTTTTGCTGCATATAGAATTCTTGGTTGATAGTCCTTTATTTTCAGCACTCTAAATATGTAATCTCACTTTCTTTTGGAGTCATGCTTTCTAATGAAAAATCAACTGTTAATCTTCTATAGAATCTATTTTGCCTGATCTATCTCTTGGCGTTCTCAAGATTCTTTCTATCTTTGGTTTTCGATAGTTTGATTATGACATATTTATGTATTGATCCTTTGAGTTTATTCAATTTGAGTTTATTGTTCTTCTTGGATGTGTGGATCAACATTATTCATCAAATTTGAGATTTCTCAGCTATTATATATTCAGACATTCTTTCTGCCCCATTCTCTCTCCTTTCTCTCTCTCTCTCTCTCTTTTGGTGAACAGTACACTGTTTCTTTTTTATCATTATATTTTATTTAAGATCAATTAATTAAGGTATAATGTATTATTAGTTTCAGAGGTAGAGTTTAGTGATTCATCAGTTGCACCCAATGCTCATTATAGCAAGTGCCCTCCTTAATGCCCATCACCCAGTTACCCCATCCCCCCACCCACCTCCCCTCCAGCAACCCTCAGTTTGTTTCTATAATTAAGAGTTTCTTATGGTTTGTCTTCCTCTCTGATTTTGTCTTATTTTATTTTTCCCTCTCTCTCCTCTCTTTGTGGAACTCCTACAGTGTATATGTTGGTATACCTGATGTTTCTTTTAAGTATTTAAGGACCTGTTATTTTTGGGGATGCCTGGGTGGTTCAGTTGGTTGAGCATCTGACTCTTGATTTTGGCCCAGGTTATGATCTCACTCAGGGTCATGAGATCAAGCCTCATGTCAGGCTCTATGCTTAGCACAGAGTCTGCTTATCCCTCTGCCTTTGCTCCTCCCTGCCCCCAAATAAATAAACAAAATCTTGAAAAAAAATTTTTAAAAAGGACCTGTTATTTTTCTTGATTTTTTTCCTTTGTGTTCCTTAGACTGAATAATGTCAACTTATTTATCTTCAAGTTTGCTGATTCTTTCTTCTACTTGCTTAAATATGCTGTTAAGCATCCCTGGTGAAATTTTCATTTTATCTGCTGTACTTTTCAACTGCTGAATTTCTATTTGGTTCTTTTTTTTTTAAGAAAAAACTAATTTATATCTCTTTATTAATATTCTCTGTTTGTTGGGACATTGTTACTATACTTTAGTTCAAAATGGATTTTTAAAATTTTTTTGAATGTATTAAAATAGCTGATGTAAATTCTGTGTCTAGTAAGTCCGATGTCTGAGCCTCATCAGGGACAGTTTCTGTTGACTATTTTTTCCCCTTATATATAGGTCATACTTTCCTGTCTCTTTGCTTGTCATATTTTTGTTGTTGTTGAAAATTGGATATTTTAAATAATATAATGTACAACTCTGCAAATCCAATTTTCTTTCTCCTCAGGATTTGTTGTTATTACTATTTGGTGTTGCATTTATTGTTAATATTTGTTCATTTAGTCATTTCCTGGAACTAAGTCTGTATTGTAAAGTTTGTGTTCTTTGTCATGTCTGACACTGAAAGTTTTGCTCAGATAGCAGCTCAGTGGTCAGCTAGTGATTGGACAGATATTTCCTTAAATGCCTTGAACCAGTAAGTCTCCCACCCTTTTTAATGAGTTCAGTGTGTATGTTGTGGTAAGACTTAAACACTCTGGCAATTTCCAGCTCTGCCTTAGCCTTCAATTCCTGCTTATGTAGAGCCTCAATGTCAGCTAGAGGTGAGAGATTTGGGGGGATGCTTCCAGATGTCTTTATCCTAAGTGTCAGCATTCTTTTTCTTTCTTTCAGCATTCTTTCTTTCTTTTTCTTTCTTTCTTTCTTTCTTTCTTTCTTTCTTTCTTTCTTTCTTTCTTTCTTTCTTTCTTTCTTTTTCTTTCTTTCTTTCTTTCTCTCTCTCTCTCTCTCTCTCTCTCTCTTTCCTTCCTTCCTTCCTTCCTTCCTTCCTTCCTTCCTTCCTTCCTTCCTTTCTTCCTTCCTTCCTTCCTTCCTTCTTTCATTCCCCTCTAATTAGGGCTTTACATTGGCATAAAAGACCTGCTTGATTAGCTGTTTATCCTTCAGTAAAGCTTGAGCATTCTGACTGTTAATTCTTGGGCCTGGTACTCAGTTCTAGACTTTTCTGCTAGTATGTAAGAGCCTCTTTCTAAGCTACTAGAGAGGGTTTTTGGCTTTCACATATGAATTACAATTACCTGTAGCTTTGAGTTGCTGTTTTCTAGGTCACTGATGCTTAGCAGTAAGGCATCCAATCCATTGTCCTTATAGTTACTACTACTACTACTACTACTACTTCTTCTTCTTCTTCTTCCTATCATTACTACTATTATTTGCACTTCTCAAACCCCATTAGACTTTACATTACTTTCCATAGGTACATTATTCCAATTCACCTCTGATGAGGGTTTTAAAAATTTGACTACCCCACTGTGCCAGGGAATGTCTGCCCTACCTTCCAGGAATGATGGCACTTTCACAGCAGAGAGTAATACAGATCAATAACCCAATCTTATAACATGCTATCTTGGTGATCACTCCTGGGACTGTCAAAATTGAGTTTTTTCAGAAGTAGTCACTGAGATGGAGTTTGTTGTACGGGGTATTTATTAGGCATCAGCACTTGTGTAAAGGAGGGAGAGAAAACAGGATTGAGCAGAAGGAGAAACTGAAATTTGCTCTAGGTCCATCTAAGTCTCTGCTAAATCCATACAGAGCTCTGGAGTGTATATGGTCTGAGAAAGGTATTCCACGTTGGGCCAAAATAGTTGGATCTTTACATCCCCATCTCAATTAGTCATTGATGTGGTCCTTCCTGGGAAGGGTGTGCCTTTGGGAGAGGCAGCTCTCTGCAGTTGGAGCAAAATCTGAAGGAGCTAAAGGCTGTTGGCTGACCAAATCCTTTGTTGAGGAACAGATCACCTTGATCCAACAGAGACTGAGCTGATTTTGCTGTTTGGTTAAGGCTCCATCTACCTCTGGTTTATCTTGAGTTGGAGGATATACTTCTCCAGTGGTCCCAAAGAGAAACTGAGGTGTTTACAGCATTCTCTTCCCTTGGACAGTCCCAAATTCTATTTTTTCTTCTCAGAACAATAAAATTGCTGGAATTTCCATTTTATTTTGCAGAAGTGTTCTGCTTAAGTTTTTAGCCTCTTGCTCTTTGTGGGAAATGCCTCGAGAGAAAATCCTTCCAAGTGATAGACCTACTTGTCTGTGTCTCCTTTCTCACCACATACTTGGCCCCTTAATATCCACTCCTTTGGCAGCACCCAAACTCTAACTTTTGTCTCTCTATGCCTGTGGGATTGCCAAAAGTTCTGCTGGTTTCCCTGCCTCTTTGCAGTAGTCCCGTGTCCAGATTCTCAGTTTTTAGCACCATGCCAAGAACTGGCAAGTTCCACAAGGGAAAAAGCATCCACAGAATGTATACTATTTGTTCAACAGTTATCTTCTCTCCAGGATCTTGGCCATTCACATACTAATTGTCTTGAGAACTATCAGATGCCTTTATACAGATGTTTCTTCTGTTTTATCTGGTTTTTCTAATTTTACTTGATGAGGGCATCAACCTGCTGCAAGTTACTATATTTAAGCCATGAGTGGAAGTTTGTTTTATTTTTTTTATTTTTTTAAATTTTTTTAAAGATTTTACTTATTTGAGAGAGAGAATGAGAGAGAGAGTACATGAGAGGGGGGAAGGTCAGAGGGAGAAGCAGACTCCCTGCTGAGCAGGGAGCCCAATGTGGGACTCGATCCCAGGACTCCAGGATCATGACCTGAGCCGAAGGCAGTCGCTTAACCAACTGAGCCACCCAGGTGCCCTGTTTTATTTTTTTTTTTAACACAGTGTTTAGTGGAGGTCTGCCACTAAGTTAGGATTCCATCTGAAAGACCGTATATGGCAATAAACCATTAGCATGAGTCAGTGTATCTGAAAGAGAAGTCTCTCACGTCTTTTTTTTTTCCAGCTACCTTTGCCCCGTTTTGATAAGAACACTTTATTAATGGTCTTTACTAGAGGTCATTTGGAAAATATAGCCTTTTGGTACAGGATTTAAGAATCCATAGAGAAAATTTAAATATCAAAACATCGTCAGTGTTCTTTAACACTGATGGCCAAAAATTTTCAGTTCTTGAAAATCAAAATAAGATTATCAGTATTACTTAATGGCTCAGACTGAAACGCCACATAATATAGGTTCTCCAAATATCAGAAAATATTACAAATTTTCTGATCTTGAAAAACACCTTGGAAGTTTGATGAAACATCTGTATCTAAAAACATATGTTTAAAGAGACAGAAATTTCCTAAGAGGATTTGAGATCCTCTAGTTGTCATAGTCTTCTTAAAATTTTTGGTTGTATTATTTTTGCCACGTATAATTAATTCTCTGAAGATAAATCTGATAAAAAGTGTTCGATGCAATATTTTCCTAGAATTTAAAATAATTGTTCTGTGTCACGCTTGATGGATAAACAGGGTGCTAACAATCATAGATATGTGCGTAGTTTGTGTGCTAGGGAAAGAGCTACTACTAGCTATGATCTTTGTGTAAGCATAAGAATATAATTTCTAGCATACACACACAGTTACTAAAAATCTGTTCATGTACTAAGAATATGTATACCAACTAGAGAAGTATTTATTATATAATACAGTCTTAATCATATAAGGGTTTATACTATATGGCCACTTATAAACATACCTGATGAAGTCCTTTTCTCATTTTTTCATTTATTCGGTAAATATCAATTGAGTACCTACTCTGTTCTCAGCATCATCCCAGGTAATCTGAGAAAATAAAAGTAATCACAATAATCATAATATTAGTTTATACCCATCTAATGTGGTAGTTCTCAACCAGGAGTCATTTTGTAGCCTCCACCTGGGAACATTTGGCAATTCCTATAGACATTTTCGTTGTTACACCTCCACCCACAGAAGGAGTTGTTACTAGCATCTAGTGGGTAGAGACCAGATATGCTGTGTAACCTCCTACAATGCAGAAAACTCCTCACAACAAAAGAGCTATGTGGCTCAAAATATCAGTAGTGCTGCTTTTGAGAAACCCTATTCTAAGGCTTTATGTTTTGCAAAATATTTTATAATAGTAATAATAATAATAATTAACATGTTTCCTACATTTAAAGAATGTTAAACCTCATCTGGTCCACCCTTATGTGAGAACCAATGTGGGAAGAATATTAGTGACTACATTTAAACATGCTATCACACAGAAACTACAAAGGGAAGCAGGTTAAATGTCAATGAAGTTAAGTGGAAGTCAACCGCATGAAGGAATTCTGAATATTGGAAAAAGGGAAGGGTCCCACCTGACAAAGAAGAAGAGAGAAGGTAGCCTGTAGGCACTCAGCACTGTGAACTTGTGTTGGGCGTCAGGCTCCCATTTAGCCCATAAAATGAAGGGTCATTAAAAGTTGACTCCCATTTTAGGCTTTTTCTTCCCACTTGTGAATCATTTGTCCCAAGAAAATAGTAATTTCCCTCTTTATATTACGGACCCCATTCTCCTTTCCAAAGTGCTTTCACAGCTGTTAGCTCCCTTGTTTCCAGAGTAAATCTCTGAGGTATTATCATCTTCATTTAATTAATTAGGAAACTAAGGGTCAGGGAGATTGTTTCAAGATTATTTTAAATCTAGCCCCCCAGGCCCTATCATCTACCCAATAGTCCACCATTGTGGGACCATCCTGGGATTCATTTATTAATCCTTGAACCCTACCCTCTGTTACAGCCCCCTACTCACAAGAGCTTTCAAAATGTCTTTTCAGACTGAATGGAGCCAAAACGCTGACTTGTAACAGCTGCTTTCTCCAATGCACAGCTCTGTGAATTTCATTCTTCTGTGAGCATCCTTTAGATCAGTCAAAACTCTGAAGAGATTTTGTTGTCAGATAGAAAGATGCACAGTTGTCTTATCCTTTCTATCTTATATTGATGCTAGATCCTGTAAAGTAAATAATGTGCTAAAGTGACAATGCTGTGGGAACTGTTCTTCAGAGGTTTTAAAATAAACATTTGTGTATGTTTCCATAGTTGAGTTGTGAGAACTCAGGAACAAAAGGTCAGGGCCCATCAATCATTCTGAGCTTTCTCACTAATCCTTTACCTTCTCTGTGATCATATATGAAAAGTCGTTTTTAAATGGTATTTTTTGTAGGTCTAAAGAGATCTCCCCTGCTGTGAAAGAACTTCAGCTATTTATTTTTTTCCTCGTCTCTTTCCTTCGCCTAGTATCTTACTTGCCTTTCCAGCTCTGGTTGCTGAGAGCAACCATTTCAGCACAGTAGCAGCAAAATGGTAGTTTCGGGATCTTGGTAAAACACATACTCTGAATTTCTGCTTTTGGGTTGTCGATTCATTTGGGAGAAGTAATGCAATACTGTTTCTTTGAGGTACTTAGTGTCAGTGTTTTGCCAGAGCTAGATGATTATAGATAGCATCACGAAGTTACTAAAAGCTAGCCATGCACTTTTCATTACAATGAATAGTCAAATAGAATGGGGTTTTCTTAGAACTTGAAATTTTCCTATATTTATAATTTTAAATTTACTTAAAAATTTAAACCATGGGATCATTTTCTTTTTTCCATGTGTGGATGCTTCTTTTAAGAGCACCAAACTTCGATCTAAAGACTTGTATTCAAGCCCCGACTATTCTACTTACTAATTGTATGGGCTTGAGCAAGTTTCTTAAACCCTTTTAACACCTCTTTCCTCACCTTTTTAACAGGAATAATAACACCTGGGTGGTAGAACTGTTTTATGGGCTAAATGAGATAATGTATTTGAAAGAATTTTGGAAACCATAACATACTATATAAATGTGAATGCTTCGATTCAACAGACATTTAGAAGCCTATTCTATGTACCAGGCAGTTTACCAGGAACTGGAAAAGGAAAGATGACATGAGTACTTTTGAAGAGTTCATAGGCCAGTGGAAAGATGGATATCTAAGCACAGAGGCAGAGCCTGAGACAAGGGTTTGAGCACAAATGGTCTATTTGGGAGAGGCATGGGACAGTGGGGGAGGGGAGAGGTGAGTCAGGGAAGGGAAGAT
This sequence comes from Callorhinus ursinus, assembly GCF_003265705.2. Taxonomy (NCBI): domain Eukaryota; kingdom Metazoa; phylum Chordata; class Mammalia; order Carnivora; family Otariidae; genus Callorhinus; species Callorhinus ursinus. Next base: position 39,390,961 of record NW_027397066.1, on the reverse strand, counting down.
GGCCAACAGAGGTAAATTATTAAACCAGCTACCATAGTGGGCAACTGGAGTTTAATCTTTTGGAAAAAACCTGGAAAATAGTGTACAACATACAACAATTCAGAATTACCCCACTAGAGGGGTGAGGTAGCTGGGATATGCACTTACTTCTTTAGCCTTTGAAACTGATGGTATCTACTAGCCTGTAAGTACTACATCCTCTAAGAGTAAAGACTTGAGAGAGAGGAGGAGGAAGGAGAAAACTTGCCTGTGCCTACAACGGAAGGCTTTTGTCCCTGTTGACTTCTTCATCTGTAGCACTCTCTTTGCCTTTGGTTTCTAGAACACTGCTCTGTTTGGTCTGCTTCTCACCACATCGGCCAGTCTCTTTCCTTTTCCCAAATGGACCCTAAGATTCTACTCTCAACCCTCTTTCCTCAACATCCTGTGCATTTTTCTCTAGGAAATCTCTTGCCTGTGGCCATGTAAGTACTGATGACTCTTAAATCTATATTTCACATCCAATTGTCTTCTACTTCCCCAAGCTTTAGATCCTTATTCCAATGTCCTCACTTCCACCTCTCCAGCAAAGCTGCTTTTTTCCTGGTCTCCAGGGATTTTCATCCAGGTTGCTAAATCCCATGGGAAGCTCTCAGTTCCCCCTCTGACTTGACTTCCTGCAGCATTTGCCACCATTAATTACTCCCTCCTCCCTGATAAGCTCTCTTCCCTTGGCTTCCAGGAAGAAGCCACTTATTTTCAGCCTCCTTTGCTGTTCCCTTCTCATTTCCATCACTTCTAAACAATGGAGTGCCTCAGGGCTTTGTCTTTGGATCTTGCCTATTTCAGTGATCTGATTAGGGCTATTCAGGCTTGTGGCTTTAAATACCTCCACGAACTGACAACTACCAATGGGGGTTTCGAGCCTGACTCTTCTCTGAACTCTGAAACTGAATGCATATTTGTTTCTCCCTCTGTCTCTTACACACACACCCACACACACCTACACCCACACCCCCCCCACACACACACTGCCTTCTATTTATTTCCACTCCAGTGCCCGAAAGGCATGTCAAACATAACATGTACTAAACTGATCTGATATAGCCCCCACATTTGCTCCTCTCCCAGCTTTCCCTCTCTTAGTAAATAACAACTTCATTCTTTCGGTGGCTCCAGCCAAAAATTTTAGGTCATCCTTGACTCTTCTCTTTCTCTCCCGTACCATATCTGATTTGTCAGCAAATTCCATTGGCTCTAATGTCAAAATATGTGCTTAATCCAATCAGTGCTCCCCACCTCCATAACCACTACTTGGTCCAAGCCACTTCAACTCGTTCCTGGATTATCCTCCAGCTCCTTATTAGCTTCTTTGCTGCCTTCCTATGCCCCTGTATGCTATTTTCAACACAGAAGCAAAATGTTCTTTTTTGCTACTCAGATCCTATTGGTCCTTTAAATGTTCACATCTCTACCCTCCAAGTTTTTTTTAAAAGGTTTCCCATCTCACTCAATGTAAGAGCCACCATCCTTACAACCTTCAGGGCCATTCGTCAGTATTGTTGCATTGTACAACTCCAGCGGAGCATCATTCACACAGAATTCAATATAACTAGGGCTTCTTGGAGTTGTGCAGCATAGACATCTGGCCCTACGTTATCTGGCTCTCTTACCCCTCTGACTTCTCTCTTAGTACTTTCCTTTTGGCTTCCTAGGTTCCAGCTATTCTGTTCCACCTGCCTGCTACTGTCTTCTCCCAGATATCCCCTCCTGGTTTTCTTAAGCACCTGTCTGTCAGGCTGTAACATAGGGCATGTGAGGGAGAGTGGCCAAAGCAAAGAAGAGAAGCTATACCAGTAACAGCTATTGTTATCCTTGTTATCTGAGTAGTGGGAAATCGTAGGACACGGAAAAATTCTTAATAAATTTCATGATCAGGGGTGCTTGGGTTGCTCAAGTCGGTTAAGCATCTGACTCTTGATTTCTGACTTGGATCGTCATCTCTGGGTCATGAGATCGAGCCCCGAGTCGGGTTCCGGCTGGACCTGGAAGCTGCTTGAGGTTCTCTCCCTCTCCCCCTGCCTCTCCCACCCTCCTCTCTCTCTCTCTCAAAAAAAAATAATTAATTAATTAAATTAAATCTTAAAAATAAACTTCATGATCAACTTGTCTGATACTTGAATTACACTTTGCTAAAAATTGAAGCTTGAAGGTTTTTTTTTAAAAATAATTTAAAATCCCTAACGCTTCTTTCAATCCATGAACCTTAAGAAATGCTCATCTTGTGGATTTCTACTGTTTTTCTCTGAGAACCATAGTCTTGTTTTGATTTCACTATGCCACATACCCAGCAAAAAGAAACAGTGCCAAACAAAATAGATTTCTTGTTGAGCCTAAATACTACCTGTTCTCTTTGGGCTCAGTAGTTTTTGTTTTTAGATCATTTGAGATTAGTTTTCTGTTCTCTGCCAAATATTGCTTTGCTTGAGGTGGCACAGTCATTTCTCAAACAGAAAAATAAGGAGGCTCCTTTCCACACCTGCAGTCATTCTTCTCACTCTCTTTACAAGGTTGATAACTCAGAAGCCCAAGAGCATAGATTGATGCCTGTGTTTCTTGCAGAATATGTTTTTTTTGTTGTTCAGTGGCTGGAGATCAAAGGCATCCACATTTTGTTCAATATTGTGCCTCACAATCAGAAATCAACATTTGTGGCCTTACAGATTATGATTAAATACAGAAATTTTTAGCTACAAAGCAAGTCTGATTTTTTCAGACTTTTCATACCCACTAAGCCTTTTTTAGTCAATAATCAGTTTGATCACTGCAACAAGAATGCTGATCAGTCACACCCTGAACAGTTCAAAACATCATTTATTTTAATTCTAAATTCAGCCTTATATCCCCCAATTTAATCATAACAGATTCATCTTTGCAGAACCAGATAGTTGAAAGAAATTGCTGAGGTTTTTTTTCTTCACCTAATTGAAATACTAGCTTAGTTTTGAGTTTCATATTTGTCTCCAAAAATTCCCGAGAAGGGATACAATTTATGGGTTTTTGTTTGTTTGTTTTGGTGGATACAGTTTCTTTTTTT